>NC_092063.1:25590250-25802750 GCF_039877785.1 Chaetodon trifascialis
GTTAAAATGGGCAAGGGAAGAGAGAAGGGAAATTGGGCTGATAAGGGTTATTGTGAATCAGGAAGAGAGTGGGTTAGCTGCTGGGAAGTAGCAGTGCGTAGCAAGCAGTGATTTTAATATTCTTGAGGTACACTTTGAGAAAGGCAGCACTCACAACGACAACAAGGAGAAATAATATTCAGTGGATTTTTGCTTTTCAGTGAGAGGCTGCACAGATGCACCAAATTTAAATTCTCAAGTGTGTATGTGTTATGTGTGTGTTACATCTCATCTAAAACACAGATTTGACTTTTAAAACTTAGGGCTGACATTTTGGAAAGTGAAGGTCAATTGGTCCTTCTTCTTTTCTTTTTTTTAATATAAAAGATTGAAGTAATAATATGATAATCTAAAACAATTAATTTGGGGGGTTTAAACTTCAATTTGGCATTAAGGTTGGAATCTGTCAGTGATGAATGTAGTCAGGCTATGGTCCTCATAAAAATGTGTGTGTGTGTGTGTGTGTGTGTGTGTGTGTGTGTGTGTGTGTGTGTGTGTGTGTGTGTGTGTGTGTGTGTGTGTGCGCGGCTGGGTGGGTAGGGCCAATTTTACTGGAGCAGATTGTGGAGTGTGTGTACAGAGCAGACCTGAGATTACTGAGCAGATTGCACAGCTGGCAAGCAGCCCTCTCTCCATACACAAACAGACACACGTACACACACATACACATATACACACACACATGCAGAGACAGAAAAACAAATATTGACAAAGTATTGATCAAGGGTGTATTGGTCCATATTGACAAGGCACTAATGCCAGGAATATCATTCTGCTCCACGAGTGGTCAAATTCCCTAATTAGCTGAGATGTATTAGTAACAGAACAAATTCTACATTTCAAGCATGATCAGAGAAGCACTTAGTTAAACCGATATTTTACCAGTATGTTATGGTTAAAAGATTTGGTGATAGTATCATGATTGGGTATGAAAGGAGCATCTTGGAAAGACTCAATCATTCACAAGCGAGGATGGAGAGAGGCTCACTTCACTTTACTCACACAGGGTCGTAGCGTCAAAGTCTGCATACACAATTTTCCACAGACATCCTCAAACTAGTGAAGTTAAAATGAGAAACACACACACACACACACACACACACACACACACACACACACACACACACACAGGTGGAGAAGGGATTTAAATAATCATGGCAAATATGATGAAATGGATACTAAAAATAAACCAAATAGGAGCAGAATAGAAATTCTGCTGCTTCATACAAAATGTAAAAGCACTCCCAAACATCAAAAGGTCAGAAGGTGTGTGTTCAGCTCTGTCTGCAGCCATCTATCTACTTTCAACCTGCCAAAGATATCTCTAGAGCTCCAGAATATTTTTAAGTTGTAAGCAAAGAAATAAAGCAATAAACAGTTTTTATTCCTAAGTTTCAGAAAAGAAGAAAAGTAAGGTATGTTTACTTTAATCCTTTACTTAACACCAAAATTTCCCTGTTAGCAGTTTAATAATTCAAGTCCAGGTTAGAGATCATAACAGATTTGACCTCTCACCTTGGCAGGTGATACAAGTGACAGCTGTGTGTGTGTATGCATCTGCACATTCTTGCACATTTATTTTTTTTTTTTGCCTTATCAGTGGGTGCTAGTTAATGGTTATACCTCTGCACTGATTATGACTTCAGCAGAAGAAAAGGGGAGAAAAGTTCACTTCAAGCTTTCCCGTCCATGGAACACCTGCCATTCCAAGCCATGCCATCCCTGACATGTGCAGCCTGGCTTTGTTGCTGCCAGGATGCAGGGGCAGTCCTGTCTTTGTGCGCCTGCTCTTTGTTTTCCCCCAGGGCTAAGAGAAAGGGGATTTTTCTACGAGTTGAACAAATAAACAGCAGAGTGCATGAGCGACAAAGCCAGGGAGGGAGCACCTGCTGAGGGCTTTGTGCCTCTTAATAAGACACACTACTGTCTGTGAGCTCACAACCCCCCATCTGAGTGCACACTCAGTGGAACTAGCAAAACAGACACACACACACACACACACGTGCACACACACGCACATTAATATACAACTGCTGTATATGTGTGTGTATATATGTATATGCCATGCACACATATACACAAACACACTTAAGTTTTAGATAACAGCCTGCATGTTACATCAAGGGTTCCAATTAGTGGGTATTCTGGAAGGTACAAGGGAAGAGGAAGAGTTACTAAAAGGGAAACAAATTTGCATTGAGGAGGGACCTGGAATTAAACTGAAAGTATGAAATTACTTTTTAACCATAATAATAATTGCAAGATACAATGAGGGTGCTAACAACAGAGAAAAATTATATCACTCCCATGTCTATAGGTTACAGATGCAGCTAAAGTCAGCAGATGTTTAGCGTACCCTAGCATAAAGACTGGAAATTTTGTTCAAAGTCCACATTCGTTTCCAGTATGTATTAACATGGAGGTGGGCAGTTTCATCACCGTCACCGGTATCATGATCTGCCACGACATAGATTTTGCAATACTGTCATTACTATGACGTCCCACCATCTGAAGTGAAGACCCAGTGGACTCACCCACAACCACTGGAAAACCCTTCGGATATATGTGTATGCTCATTTTACCTTTACTGTTTCGAGGGCAAATACAAAGCAGGATTCGCTTCAAAACTGTCCCTCAAACATAATCTGATCTGTAGTCCTGTCATCTTCAGAGCCTCTATCTGTTTCTCCTGTGTGATTGCCTGAGTGGAGATAGGTGTGTCGGCGCCTAATAGAACCTCTCCAGCTGCATCCTATCCTGTAACTAAGACTCCTACAAAGACTCAGCTCTGCCACATGCACCCTGTCAGATCATGGTACCTGCTCAAGCCTGAATAACATCACAATGAAAAATAAGTATCCTTTGACACTGATGAGTTTTGCTTTTGCTGCTATCTATGGAGCCATAATCTTCACCAAAGTGGGCCTATGAAACACCTATTATCTCATCTGTATTACAGAGGAGGACAGGTGGAAAATGGCGTTCATCACACCATTAGGCCTCTTTGAGTGTTTGGTAATGCCATTTGGCCTTACTAAAGCCCCTGCTGTGATCCAGAGCTTGGTTAATGATGTGAATATGAACAGGCATTTAGTGTTTGTCTATGAAGATATCACTCTGATCTTCTTCAAGGACCCTGAGGTGCACCAACGTGTGTGTCAAGTTCTCCAGCGGCTGTTGCAGTCTTTTCGTTAAAACTGAGAAATGTGGCGCAAATGGACCCCAGCAAGATCTCAGCAGTTTCCAGGGGGCCAGCATACACGAACCTGAAACAACTACAACACTTTCTTGGGTTTGCTAATTTCTACAGGCGGTTCATCTGCAACTGTCTGGCAGCATTCTCACCATGTTCATCTCCACTTCCTCCCCATTCTGCTGGACAACAAAAGGCTGAGTCAGCATTCTGGAGCTCAAGCACCGCTTCACCTCAGCACCAGTCCTCACTCAACCTGACCCAGAGCTCCAGTTCATTGTGGAGGTGAATGCTTCCGACACTGGAGTAGGTGCCATGCTTTCCCAGCATTCCATGTGCATTCTTCATGTAAGCTATCATCTACAAAGAGAAACTACAACATTGGTAACCATGAATTCCTGGCTGTTAAATTGGCTCTTGAGGAATAGTGTCACTGACTGGAAGGTGCTGTGTTCCCTTCATTGTTTAGCCAGATCACAAACACCCTTCTTACAATCCAGACCCCCAAATATCTGAACTCCCAGCAAGCCAAGTGGGTCTTGTTTTTTGTTCAGTTCAATTTTACACACCTTTCAACCAGGTTCCAGGAGCATTAAGCCCAATGCTCTTTACTGCCGGTTCACTGTCAATAACTCCAGCTCTGAGTCACATAAACACATTGTTTGTCCCTGACTTCTGATGTCCTCCGGTGGGCTCGCTCCACCCAGTCACTGTGGTGTGAACTGGACTGTTGCCTTCCTGTGTGAAGGATGATGTGCAGAGTTTTGTCTACCCCTGCTCCCTCTTGATCATAGATGATATATTCTATAGATTTTCCAAGCAAATATTGCCACACCCCTTCCCAGGGGTCCTTGGTCCTTTCGAATGACAGATGATTGATGATATTCCTGCCTATACTTTTCAGCAACTCCAGGCCGTGCTCTGCCATAGCTTGCAGTATTTGTTGGATTGAAAGGGATACAGGACCAACAAGCACTGCTGGGTGCCCCGCAAACAAAGTCTGGATTGCTCCCTTGTTCAGGAGTTCCACGCTGCACAGGATAAGCCTGGTCAGACTCCAGGTGGCACATGGGGGTACATAATCTGATCTGCAGTACACTCCTGTCTCCCTCGGAGCTTCTCTCTGTTTCTCCCTGTGTGTTTGTGTGGTGTATGATTGCCTGAGCAGAGACAGGTGTGTCGGCCCAGGTTTATATCCCATTCCTGTTGCCACTGCAATACATTATTCTCTTTAATTAAACTTTTAATCAAAGTCCCCTCACCTGTCTGTGTCTGCCTCTGGGTTCACTTGCTTAGCCCCATAACAAACTGAAGTTCAAGGATCGATACTGTCTTTTGCATTTTTGGGTTGTTTTGCTCTGCCTTTTGCTAGTTGGCCTGTTCTGCGGCTAATGTGGCTAGTAGCATCTATTGTGGACCCACATGCTGGACCAGTGCTTGATACTGAGGGACAGTCAAGAGAAACTGTGCGAACATTAAGCCTCATTTGAAGCTAATTAAATAACTAAGGTAGTTGCTTTGATTGTGGTAACTGTTTTTTCATGTTGTCTGTCCTGTAGTCTCACATGGCCAGACCTGATGTTGTCTTCACACTTCATATTGTAACACAAGCTCAGCTGGCTTTGTTCTTATAGGAAAGCCCCTCTGGTGTGTGCCGTGTCGTTATGCTGCTGTATGTAAATGAACTTGATAGACGTGCCCTGTGGTACACTGGCTGTTGTACTTACATAATATGCTTTCGGTGGAATCCAATGAATAGCATTCATACAAAATTAACCTACATTATGGGGCAGGCTACCCTTCCCAAAACATATGTAGGCCTATACCTCATTTTCATTACTATTCTGAGGATATAAACATATGTTTTCTTTAGTGCTGTCAAAAATATCACATTATTAACGCTTTAATGAAAATCAATTTTAACAGAGTCATTTTTTGTGACCTAGTGAACTTCTGGTTTTTTATAAGGTGTGTCCACTGTTAGTAATGTTAGAAAAACTACAGAATCTGGTTGTAAACCGGAAACAAAACAATAGGCACGCCACACGCACGTGTTTGGTCTTGCCTGCTCGCTAGCTGTGAAAGAGTAGGCTACTGGTTTGTGTGGATGTTAAGCGCGAAACGCCGAAATGGATGCGAACAAGAGTCTGAATGGAAAGTTTAGTTTCAAAAAGTTGCCAGATGGGTCGACTGACAAGACCAAAGTTAAAGTGTGTATTGTCGGTGTGAACTGAATTATCACTGTAGCACATCCAGTCTGAAATACCACTTGATGGCCAAACACACGACGAATGCGAATTCTCTGCCGCCTCCTCGTCAAAACCAGGTGACAATGGATGGCTTTCGACAGAGGCATATGGATGCTATTATGTTCAAAGGAAACTTAAGAAAGCAAAGTTTAAGCCATGGTTTAACTGCACTATAGCCTGAGTCCTAGTTTACAATGATGTGCACTACGGTCATATTTTAGGTCATGTCTCCTACCCATATCTTAACATAATACTCACATACATTGAAACTTACTTTTTGTCACTGTGATTGTTCTGAATGTCCATGCTGTCAGCAAAGAGAGCCCCTCCCCCTAAAACCATTTCAATCTAAGTGATGAGGGACAAATTCCACAGTCCTCTTTCTGTGCAGAATGAGAACTTAACGTTTAAGAAATACATGCTAGGAAGTCTTGTAAAATGGTCTGTTGCCTTAAAACTTGAAATCTTCTCATTTTTTAGCACTGTTCATCTCCATTAAATGACTACAGGTCTGAACCTCGGATCTGATGCACTGTTTTTTAAATGTAATCTTTTTTGTGTGTTTTGTTGCAGTATTTTCTTTCTTTTTTTGATGAAGAGTTTTGAGAACATTACATATTTTGGAACATGAATGTAATCATTTTGCAAATGGCAACAGACTTGATATTGGGGAAAAGTGCATCAGAATATTCCTCTATTTTCTTCTTCATGGTGCTGTGAACTTTATTATATTTATATTGTTTGTCAGATACAACCATAGGCAGTCACATTTCCACCATGCGTCTATTTCTGCATGTACAACGTGTCTGAATGTGTGCACATTTCAACACACATGAAGCCAGTAGTTTTATGGTTGAATGTCAGTCGTAAAAGTGTGGCAGCACTCACGTGAGACATATAAATGGAGATGGTCTCCTTCTCTGACACCTTCTTTATAGTGGCCCCCGAGGGCCAAGGCCATGCAGACGTGTTCTGTACCTGGAGTGGCTTTCTTAATCTGATCTCATTCAGGAAGTGAAAAGAATGGAAGGACGGAGGAAAGATAGGATGGATGGATGGATGGATGGATGGATGGATGGATGGATGGATGGATGGAAGGAAGGACAGACGGATGGAATTTTACTGAAACCAGCAGAACGAAGTAGGACAGTGCATATGTGTTGTGTACCAATCAGTATCCAAATAAAGGATTTTTATATTGAAGAGATATCTGACATATTCTTCACACACGAGCTGCAATTTTCCCCAACTCCTCACTGCTCCAATACTGTAATGTTTGGCATTATATGTATTTGTAGGTTCAGAAGACAACACATATGCAAGCGCTCTTGTATAACATATACAGCAACACATTATTATACATATTATTACATTACTCTGACAAACAGCTCATAAGAGCCACACAGCTGAGATCAAATCTGTGGCAGGCTGCTGATCTGATTTTCAGTCTGCTGGTGTGGGCTGAACACGATTTTAAGATAAATGTATTTATTTATAAATACCTGTATAACCTGAATGAGGCTGATACTGCATCGATCATTGAGATAAGATTTTTTTTTTTACAATTTTTTTTTTTTTTTTTTTTTTTACAGAAACACATAACTATAACAAATATTTTTGGTGAATATTGCTTACATTTGGTTAATAAAGACTTGTGCATGCCACATAAATGCAGTGTCCAACAACAACAGTTGTAAGCTTTGAATGGAATGTTGCGCATTTTTGTCTACATGTACAGTCTGGATGTAGTGTAACCCAGTAACCAGTCAGCAAGCAAGAATTTAACACAGTAACACATTTTGTTTCTGAGATCACTTATTTAAAAAAAAAAAAAAAAAAAAAAAATCAGTCAATGCAAGCCATCTCTGGCTCCCATCCCAAACACTGAAATCCACTGCCTCACAACTTGCTGGCCCTTGAGGCCTCCACTCCTGTGAGGCTGCAAACTTGAAACACTGTATGAATTCTTTACATGGAAAGCCAAGCCAGAAGCCACAGATTAATAATGCAATTTTCTATCTAAATTCTTATTTATGTGAAGCAAAAAGTCCCCTTGAGATTCTTGTATTATTCATAAGCATCAGAGAGGAGGAGGAAACAAATCATTTAGCACAATGTGCATCTCTGTTTGTGTGGATGTGTTTGAACATCCAGTACAGTAACGCGTCAGCAGCACTGTGTGTGTCCACTATTGCAAGTATGGCTTAAATATGTACATTTCTGTGTATCTATAAGAATGCTTTTGCCTAATGTTTGAATAGTTTATGTTTGTGATATATGTATGCCTTTGTGAGAGTGAAGAGGAATTTGCATGTTTATATGTGAATGTATGTATGTTTGTGCATTCAAGTGATTATCTGAGAGGGAAGGTATGTGTGAGCATGAATGTTAATATGTGTGTTTGTGAGTGACAAGCAGTTGGGTAATGGAATCAGGGTGTATGTGAGTGTAAGTGTGTGATTGCGCATAAGTGTTTTGTGCTCGCTGGTGATTTGCGTGTGTGTGTGTGTGTGTGTGTGTGTGTGTGTGTGTGTGTCTGCATATACGCTGCTATACGTTGTGTGCTAATATGAACATGCAGAGCCACTTGGTATTCTACACAGCTTGTCTCATGTCTGTCAAGTATGCGCATGGGGATCGCAACTAGAAAGATTGAAAGTTTGAGGAGCTGAAAGGTCTGAATGCAAATGAAACAAATATACTTGTTTTCTCCTTCCAAATCCCCCTCAGCTTTTTTCTCATTGTCAAACCAACCATCATCTTTTCTCTTCTTCTGCTGTCTTTCTTTCTTTTCAAGCCTATCTCTGCAAACTGAACAAGTGTGCTGAGGAGGAAGTCAGAAGAGGAACACTGGAAAGAAAGCAGCAGCAGATTTTCTCTGCCATCAGTAAAACTAGTTGTCCTGCTGCTCTTCTCTCCCTGGGAGTTGAATAAAAACACTCATCAAAATCTAAAAGCATCTGGGTGAGAGGATGATTTCCATCTGTGATCTAGTATTAATGGAAGTGTTAATAGGGGTGGCAGCTACATGTGGAAGGACTGAGAGAGAAGCAGCTAGTAGCACTGGATCCTCCTCTGAACCATCACTAAGACTGGCAAGATACAACCACACAGAATACAGATATTGATTTAGGCATAAGCACAAATACACACACAACACACAACACAAGCGTGCATGAAGAGTTTGGTGCATATAGAAATAAAAACGCATATGCAGGTCATATATGTTCATGCAAACACACATGTCACTGATGTGCATGCACACACAGAGCGTGAAATTCCCAAAACTCAAAAATAACAGGCACAAACACGCGTCTAAATTTGACAGACACATACAAATGTAGACAGTCACATATACATAATGTGTACACAATCATACACACACAACATACACAAGCATTCATACAAGAAGCATATACTCACACATAAACATATGCATATACACACAAACAGACACACCCCAGGGAGAGACAAATAAACATTATTACACTAAGAGAGCTTGTAAATGGAAACAGCTGTCACACACAAAGCATACAACGATGTACACATAGTACTAACATGCACAAATACAGATATGTGAGAGAAGTGTTGAGAAACTTAATTTCATACTAAGAACACACTACATTTACATGTTTTCACAATCTTGTTTGTGCATGCATCTAAAGCAAACAGCTAAAGAGTAAATACAACGTATGCCAACATGTACACAACTACACAGGGCACATCAGGGTGGGTGGAAAATGAAAACCAAATGTTTTTGTTACAGGAATCTGTTTCAAAAGAAAATTTGGTGTGTGTGGGTGTGTGTGGCCAAGTTTGTACATAACACACTTCAGGTGCCTCTGAGAATCAATCTGTGGCCTCCGTGTATGAGTCAGCCAGAAGAGGGAATAACTCAGACAACATCAGTCTAATTTTCTAAAACACAGCCTGCTTATCCTTCACAAAGTCCTCACTAGCCTGCAGGATTTTACAAGGACAACTGCATTTTTGGCTTTACGGCATACTAACACGTTTCAGAGTCACACACAACCTAATGCTGAAGCATCAAAGCACCTTCTCCAATGAAGTGTTCAGTGTGGACGAACAGTACGACAGTGTCTCCTGGCATGTTACATTCAAGTTCCTTTTTACTGCTTCCCTTGCCAATATCTTTATGGGACAACACAGAAGATATTTTACGTTTGGCTTTATTCTTTTTTTTTTTCTACTCAGCAAATCCCCAGCAAATGTCTCTCAGTGCTTTTTGTCCTTGCCCATTGGTCCTTATTGAAGACACACCTCTTTAAAAACAGGTCACAAATATATAGTTTCATCTTTAACAAAGGGTTAGTAATTTCCTAAAACACTGGGAAATGTAGTTCAAACATTGCTCAAGCAGTGAGGAGGAACTAGTGCATTTGTTGGGCAATATTTTTAGCAGCATGTTAATAAGCATTTGCTGAGTTTGTGGGGCAGCAGGATGGTGTATGTAGAAATGAATCAAAATAAACTTCAGCATGTGTGTATGAATGGATGAACACTGAATGAACAGCGCGGCTCAGTGATGTGTTTAGGTGCTGTGCACTGTAAAGGTGTGGCCTAATCATTAGTGATAAGACCAAGAGTTATTCGCTAACTATATCATTATGTAGGCTAGAGAAACATATTCACTGCACAGGAGCTAGTGTAACTGCTCCCAGATGCTATGACATAGTTTGACCCAGAGTCGGCCCCTCTGTCCTGCTCTGTATTGTATTTGTGAACATTTATCCGAGATGGTTTTGCAACAGCTTTACAAAAATGTATTTCTAAGCTTTGTGTTGTATGTTCATGCAGATATGGGAAACATCTGAACAGTGTTATGTTAGACCAAAATAACATCCTGTACTATGAAATTGGGGCAAACTATTCCATTGCTAGTATGTGTTTGATCAACTGTTGAGGATGCTGATTAGCCTATTTGCTGTAAGCTTTGGCGTCAGTCATTTGTGAATCATTTCTCTGTGCTGAATTAGCATGATATCATGTAGCCCTAGAAGTTTTCAACCAACTCATAGATGTAGTCAGAGCTGGTAATTAGCGAGCTAACTAAATCTGCATCAACTGAAAAACAAGAAGCCTGCTTTTGTTTACTTGTGTCTGAAAACACTCATCCATTGATTGAACAATTACCTCACAATTCGATGGTAAATCCTTCAGCTTTGTCATTGTACATTGTATATGTGCCATGCAAGGTTGAAAAGCATGGTGTGTGAGCAACAGTTATTGAGGGTGGCAGGCCTTAGCAAAGGGTCAATTATTAATTTGCATTACTTTAAAACCCCCATGAAAGTAAATGTAGTCATTTGAACTGTGCATAACTGACACATTTGTACTCTGAGGCTGGTTCACTGGTTTGTTTAATGTGTGACAATCCAGCAGTTTGGATGTTGTATTATTGCTATAATTCAGCCAAGGGAAGCTGAAGTTTAAGTAAAAGTCACGTCTGACAGGACAGGTGTTATAGGCGATAGATTAGATATGATTAATTTCCTCTGAGTGTTAGCCTTCAAGAAATTCTCTTCATATATAATTCATGAATTCAAAAACACCAGGCTTTGAGGAGTGGAGAAATGCTTGACGAGTAACCTGTTCAGTAGCTGCAGGCTGATAGATGTTTATTCACAGCCTCCTCTCCGTGTTTTGCATTTGTTGCTTGAGAGATCACAAGAATATCATCAGCAGTTTGCATGTTGCAAAATGTCAGCCACACTGAAGCTTTTATATCTCATCACTGTGAAGTCAGTATTGAATGAAAAATTGACTGAATGAACAGGATGAAAGACAACAGAAGTGCAAGTGTGCAATGCATTCTCCACTACCTGCTGTGCTCTGAAACCCGAGGTGTGCAACCCAATGACTGTGTCTGAGCTCTGCTCAGCTCTGAGCTACAGAGAAAATGCATGACGATGGGTTAAAGTTCTCACACACTTGGAGTGAAAAACCGTCAAATGAAGGCAGCGATGAAAAAAGGCCAATATCCTTCAGTTTGTCAGACTATGGTGATGTTTATTGGTAGTGAAGGATTAAATCCTCTCCTGTACCTTCATCATACAATGAAATATATGATGATGAAAGTCTGTGCATTCAAAATATATATGCACACTGATCAAGCTCAAAGTAAGGCGGAAAATATGACATATACAAGATATGAGATTTTCACCCAACAACAGAGCAAATATACTATTCCCATATTTCACTGATGGCGATGATCCCCTAATTCAGGCCTGACTTGGCGTAGCGTTCTTTAGTTAAACCAAGATCAACAGCAGATGCACCGTTGTGGCGGTAGAACATGGCACTGTGATATGACATCACACCCCCGCTAAGAGTGTGGCAAAAACACAACCAGTCCGCTGCCAAACAGAGGGAGAAACATGGCTCCAACACAAACACAAAGTAATGAGTAATGAGTGTTCCTGGCGATATGAGATGGACTGAGAACAGTCAAGATTCAGGATCTCTCTGCTGAGACGAGGCATTGTCTCAACAAATATTTAATTTCCTGATATTTAAATGTGTGCAAAAGTGTGAGGTTAAGTAGAAAGACAAAGGAACTAGCAGAATGCCCAGTGGATCTCTCTCTCTCTCTCTCTCTCTCTCTCTCTCTCTCTCTCTCTCTCTCTCTCTCTCTCTCTCTCTCTCTCTCTCTCTCTCTCTCTCAGTGTGTGTGTGTGTGTGTGTGTGTGTGTGTGTGTGTGTATACATATATACACATATATATGTGTGTATACACACTGTTGCTCATAAACTTGGAATAATATTGTTTTCAGACACAATCCTCTGTTTATTCCTAACAGGAACCAGGTGCAATGATTCCATTATGTAATGTAATCATTATGTACCTTATGAAAACATACACTTTATCTGGCAAGAATCAATCACATTGTCTCAATCATTTCATTGAAAGAGGTAAAAAATATTTTATTCCATCTTTATGAGGAGCAGTGTATATATATATGTGTATGTATACCATGTCAGAATGAGTCATCTGACATGGTAATGGTCATATAAGAATCTTATGTCATCTTTACACCACATAGATATTGAATGGGTTTCCCTCTGTCTTACTCAGGAATCAAGTGGCTGCAAACTTTGAACGGGGGCCACCGTTATTACACATCAAAAGTGTGTTTACAGATCTTGTGGATTACTACGGCACATGTGAAAAAAGTTTAATACAGCCTTTTGTGGCTCTAAACTAAAAAAATAAAGCCAACAAGCACCTCTGAGACTCACTAATGTATGTGCTCTCTCTTAAGTTTTGTTTGTTTTGTCAGATTCTTTCAAACTTTGGAGTGAGCCTGAAAATAAATCTGTTTCCCCCGCTTTCAGTCTTTATGCTGGGCTAATGCTTATTGACTCCAGACTCTAGCTTCCTCCTATAGGACAGACATTAGTGTGGTATCTATTTTCAAGTCCTACTCTGTTATTAGCAGCACCTTTCCTACTACGACTATGACAATGTCTGTTCCCTGGATGTTCACTGGTAGTTCTGGTGGCACCAATCCACGAATCACTGGATCAGCTCTCTTCACTCCCTGAAGTCCCCATCTGCGATTAGGCCAACAATTGCTATGTTGTCTGAGAACTTTTGCAGGTGGCAGTTAGCTGAATTGTGCCTGCAGTGCGCAGTGTAGAGGGTGAAGAGAAAGGGAGCCAGGACTGTTCCCTGCATGGACCCCATGCTGCAGGCAACCATCTTGGACTCATAGTCCTCTGTCCTCGCATACTGTGATCAGTTGGTGAGTTCATGATCCATGCTGTGAGGTGGTGGTCTACCCATGTGTGCTCCAGCTTGTCCCACAGAAAAGTGGGCAGTATGGTTCTGAGGGCACTGGAGAAATAAAAAAAACATGATTCTCACAGCGGTCCCAGCTTTTTCCAGGTGACATATTGATCTATGTCGGAGGTAGATGACAGCATCATGCACACCGATGCCAGGTTGATAAGCAAACTGTAGTACGTCCATTGATAGTTTCACCGGGGGGGGGTGTGATGTCAGTGGCACCAGCCTGTGAGGTCCTTGGGGTACAGAGTTTTTGGCACGGGTGCCAGGCAGGCTGTTTGGGGCACAGGGGCTGTGTGCTGGGGGTTGTGGGCTGGGGGCAACACTGAACAGGAAATGCAGTGAATGTGCAAGCTGGTTGTGAGTTGAATGTTGTGGGGAAAGGAGGTGTAGGTGGGGGTGGGGCAGTACAGGGGCACTGCGCATGATGGGGGTTGCAGTAGGGAGGACTTGACAGGGAGAGGCGAAGATGATTGATCAAATCTATTGAAGAAAAGGTTCAGATCATTCACCCTCTTTCACTCCCCTACGGACTGGGAGGTGGTCTTTAGCCTGTGGGGGACTGAAAGTAGGTGACTGATCTAAACCTTTGTTCATCATATTTTGAATTATTAATCTGAATCTAGTAACTAGTAACATAAGTTATAAGACAAATGCGGAGGAGTAAAAAGGCAATATTTCCCTCTGAATTGGTGTGGAGTATAGGTTCCTAGTTACATTCCACCATTGTAGCCTACTGACCACACCATGAACAGCAAAACGGACAAAAAATCCAGGGGCAGTGATGTCACAGTGATGTCACAGTGCATTTGATACAGCTTAACAATTTTTTTGGTAAGTTCTACAGTATTAAGTGCTTTGCAGCAAAGATATCACCAGAGTATAAAAAAATAAACAAATGACCACATATGACCATTTCTCTCCCCGGCAGGTAAGCAGCACCTCACTGAAAGTCTGCAGTAAGCATGTGTCTGGAGTAACTTCCCCTAATTTAAAAGAAATGTCAAGCATATGAGTTTTAGAGTAGCGCATCCCTGCTTGTGTCACATACTACTGGATATAAGTGTGTAGTGATAATGTGTCACAGCAGTATATCACACTACTTTAAAGCCTCTTTGTCCACCAGCCTCCTCCACTCACGCCCACACTCCCCCACGTCCAGGCCCATTATCCCGAGCAGCTGGTTTTGGAACTGGCTGGCTGAAGAGGAAGCTGACAGTAGAGTCTAATTCCCTTATTGATTCCTGTCCTGTGTTGCAGGATACTTCACAGCTTTAATCAGTGGGTGGTTTTGGGTTGAGGACAGGGGTGAAAGTAAGGGTACGGGGCCACCAGATGCAGTGTTTGCAGGTGGGTCAAAACAAGTTGGCATTGTTTTCCTGGAACCCTCTGCTCTATTTACTTCACTGTGTGTTTAATGCTACAGTGAATAGGCTGCTTCAGGTTGAAGGATGAGGAAGGTTTTTTTTTCTGTCTTTTTCCAAAATTACATGAAAAGACCAAAACCAGCAATGTCTTCAGGCCCGATCACACCCACATTTACAACAGCAGAACAAATTCATTCCAATTAATTTCAATGGATTCTCTGTACGGCAAAGTAAACCTAATATTTGGTGACCTTGGACATGCTAAGTTGAACAATAACAAACCGTCTTCTTCACAGTGCTAATGTTTGGGAGAAAACAACACAGAACAGAGAAGACAGAAATGAGCTTGAAAAGTCATTGTGGCTACTAACACAGGCATGTCCCCTGCTGGTTCGCTCCTTACTCCCTACATAAGTACTGCCTTTGTCATCTAGCTTCTAGAACCAAATATTATGTGAAGACATGCAGATGTATGTTGTTGTGATGCTTTCAGGTGTAAGCAGGCCTTTAGTCTATCTCTCAGTACTTTCCACTTCGCTACCCCATCTGTGGGGGTCAGCCTCAAGCCTTACAAAAGATGTAAATCTTTAAAATGGGTCACAAATACATGATTTCATTTTTGAAAAAGCTCCAGTAATTTGCATTGGCAGAATTCTAGATTTTTTCCTCTACTCAACAAATCCCATGGATGGAAAAATCAAAAGCAACAATGAATTTCTCTGAATGCGAAAGTTACTCAAACAGGAGAGAACAGCGCATCAGCTGGTAGCTGTTTTCAATCTAAACCAGTATCACATAAATGTGTAAAGGCTACATTGATCCACAACACAGCACAATCTATTAGCTTCACAAT
This sequence comes from Chaetodon trifascialis, assembly GCF_039877785.1. Classification (NCBI taxonomy): domain Eukaryota; kingdom Metazoa; phylum Chordata; class Actinopteri; order Chaetodontiformes; family Chaetodontidae; genus Chaetodon; species Chaetodon trifascialis. The sequence continues at coordinate 25,605,762 of NC_092063.1, forward strand.
AACATCTCTAAAATTATGAGATGTTCTTTTCTATTGTCCTGCATCGACGTCACGTGACTGTGTCAAGGTTCGTCTGTGGGCATAAAAAAAATGGTGGACATTTCTTTTATTCTCAGCGGAAAATGCAATACTTTAAAATAGTTTCTGTATTGAAATGCGTGTTGATAACATTTGTAGTCAGAAATATATGTTGTATTTTCATAACCTGTGTTCAGTGAATGTATATGATCTTTAGTCTTAGTCATTACAAAAGATTTTTCAGGTTTCGCCTTAAACGCCTTAAACATTTCCCACTGTTGCTATGGTGGTTGCTGAACCCTGCTATCACTGAAATCACGTCGTTTACATGCTGTGTGTACATTGTTGTTGGCTTTGTGTGGTTGTCTGAGCTGTTATGTTATTGGTGTTATTTATATACCAGTTTGATGATGTTCTTTCAATAAAAGAATTGAGAATTAGCTCGAAGTCCAAGCACTTCCTGACGCATCCCAGTGCTGGCGTACTTTCAGCAGCCAAGTCGCGCTGCTGTCCATGTTAAGGTTTTATATGAATAACATCTCCAACACTTCTCACCACAAAAACACCAAAGTGTCCTCGATAATTCAACAATATGACTAGGTTAGGTTAATGTTATGGTCATCAGCTCACTTCTTCGATTCTGAGAGGTATTTTTGTTTGATCATTTTAGGGTAGCAGAGGGCTAAATTACCCATGATCCTCAGCCATGGTTGCTATGGAAACAGAGTCTGCTTTGCCTTTCCTGTTAGAAAACTGTAATTTAGTTCAAAGAAATTCTGTGTATAAAATTAAACGAGCGTGATCCTGTTCATATGGTCATGGTACCAGATTTGATGCAGGTTGGGTTAAGGGGGCATTGTGTGTGTTTTTAAAATAACTGTTATCTTTTAGTTGTACTATTTTTGTACAATTTATTATCATACGTCTTCAAGGAATGTAGTACAATGTAGACATAAAGTTAGAAACAAAAGAAAAAAAGGTATTTAATTCCATGACATATGTATATATGCAAAGGTAGAAAAAGAAAAAATGAAAACCAGTAAAATTAATATACACATGAACCCACACAAGAGGTAACTTCATCAGGTATATCACTGAAGAGTTGACAAAAATCAATAATTTAACAGAGATAGAGATATTAATATCGATGAAGCTATTACACATTTTATGTGACACTGGATTGTTTCAACTGCAAATTAACACACACCCGTAGGTATTTACAATAGGATGGTGTGTGAAGGATTGAGTTAACATAAAGAACAACCTGCTGTGTGTTCATGGTAATGAAGGTGAGGCTCATTTATGCGTTTGAAATATTTCTGGCCAGCATTGGAGCTCTGTGGCAGAGAGGAATAAGATATATTAAAATCAATAATAATAAAAATGTAGAATATCACCAGATGTAACCTCTCAGGCTTTTGCATTCACCTCAGGCCCAGTTTACAGTGTGCTGATGTGGACAGTGGACTGATACCAATACCAGAGATTACAAATCAGTGCTGAATAATCTGAGCCATTTACTATTCACTGGACAGGGGACGCATGGTTCTATTAATCTTCAATTACAGTACTGAGAGGATGATAGATAAAAACGAAGAGCAGGAAACAGAAAGGAACATGCTGTGCAGCTACTTGGATAAGAGACACAGCTGGGGAAATCACCTGGGAACATCGACACAGCACTGCCTTCTGATTTTTTGCGATGTAGCACTCAGATTCAAAGGCTAAGTGATGTGCTCTCTAATCGCAGCACTGAGATCAGAACAGAGCCAAAACCTAAATCTCTGATATTTCCTCATATTTGATCCACCCTTACCTATGGATTTCTGGGTGTGTATTCTGCTGCTTTAGCACTAAAATTAACAGATTAGGTTATCATTTTAGGTTATTAACACCCATAAAAATAAACACTCACAAATCTCCCGTTATCCAGAGAAGAAAAACACGCTCCCTGCTCACACACCCTCAGCAGCCTGTCTTCACTGACTTCAGTCTATTCCCATCTGGCATGAGGTGTTTGGAAAACAAACAGTATTTTACCCTTAGTGCTACTTATCTTTGAGACTGAAAATCTGAAAAAAAACAACAACAAAAAAAAAAAAAAACCCTCTGTATTTAACATGCATTTTAAATATTGAACACATTTGTATAGTGGCTCTTCAGGGATGCTCAGGATGTGTAATATCACGTTTCCATTCTTGTCGATATGTTGTCATGGTTAGGATTTCTTTTCATGGCTTTTATTATGTTCTGCCAAAAAACAAATGCTCCTGAAGGACTAAGGAAAGTTTTCAACAAACAAAAAAAAGGCAAAAAGTAAGACTCAGGTCTCTGGATTCATCAATGCATCTGGATTCACTTCTTGCGCATTCACAAATTGTCAATTAAAGCTGTTGACCTTCCTTCAACTCTTGTATTTTGCATCCTAAAAGTCTACACGCTCATTCCTGCCACAAGCATCACACTATCCAACAATAATTTATCTAATTTAACAGTTAATCTCCACCAGCCTCATTAACTCCAGTAGTTCAATTTTAACATGTTATTTGCACTACTGCAATATTTCACATTACTGTGTGTTGTTTACATTTATTTATCACTTGCAACTTGCACATATTTTTTCTGGTACAGAGTTTATAACTCTGGCTCGCTCTCGCTCTCTCTTTAAGAATTGCTTTTATTCTTTGTTTATACTTAGTTCTATTTTTTATTCTCATCCTTATTCTACTTTATTGCATATATTGTATGTTGTATGTTTAACCTGCTGCTGCAACAAAAGAATTTCCCAGTTGGGATCAATAAAGTAAAGTCTAAGTCTAAAAAGTGAAATGAAAAAGAGATGAGGTTTTACACACAATGAGGCATCACTGTCAAAACACTTGTTTGGACAGAGAACAAACAACTACTAACAGAACATAACAGAAACTAACAGAAACTCAGACTGGTTCCTACTTAGTAGTATTACCTCAGATTAGGTGACCAAACCCCACACAATGTCCACCACGTCATGACTTGTATGATGTCTGTCTGTGCACACATTTTAAATGAAGGTACAGCATCCAGGTCAGCACCCAGCAGGACAAGGACACTCAGCACTCACGCACACCCCATGACCTCTGAACCCTGTGGCCTCTCGCCCCCGAGAGTCCAACCCTTCAACAGTCATCATTGTATTGATCATGCACATGTTGAAAAGACAGACTGACGGGAATAGAATACAATAGAATAGAACTGATTTAAATAGAATAGGCAATCGCAACAACTGGATTTGTTGTTGCCCTTTTTAAAATTATAATCCTGTTTGGCCTTGGCAGCAAAAAAAATAAAAAAACAAAGTGACAGTTGGGTTCATAAAGAAATCAACAAATCAACAATGCAGAGAAGAGAAGAGAAGAGAAGAGAAGAGAAGAGAAGAGAAGAGAAGAGAAGAGAAGAGAAGAGAAGAGAAGAAACAAGAGCTGAACAGTCAGGAAATGGAAACAGATGTCAGTTAAAGTCAGTTAAAGAGTCACAATGTATTCACACATATGATATCAGGATGCAAATCCTCTCCAGCTACACACCAATTTCCTGCCCCCCTTGCCCCTCCTGCTCACTTAAGTTTTCAGCATGCAAAGTATTTTGACCGCAGCTCAATCTTCACACCACTCCGACTGGCTCTCATTGATTTCCATGGTGTTAGATGGAGTGGCAGGGTCTGTGTGGGCCAATGAAAAGGAGGTGCACATGTGAAAGACTCATTATAGCAAAGATTATCTCCCCCTGACACACGCACAGGCCATTCAAAACAGCTGGAGGGAAGCTTTGGCTATAATGGCACCTGAATCCATATGTGGATACACATGCATTAAGACAGAAACGTACACCTGTGTCTCTCTTTCTTGCACTCTGTAATAATTCCACTGCTCACAAGCTCCACCTATCTCTCTCACACACACGCACACACACACACACACACACACACACACACACACACACACACACACACACACACACACACACACACACACACACACACACACAAGTATGCAATCAGAGAAATGCAGATCTGATTGTGTGAAAGCTAACAGCTATATGCAGGTGCGCAGATACTGTCATATACTTGACGAACAGGGACACACACACACACACCAGCGACTGAACTAACAGGTTATAGCTTGCCCCGTGTATTCAGTAAGTGTGTTATTTTATCGCCTCTTTTCATCCTCTCCCCTCCCATTCTGCTCAGTGACAGGGGGGATATGTGCACCCTACTTTGTTGCCATGGATACCACAAACACCCCACATAGAAAATTCTACACAGAATAACAAGTGGCCAATTGCGTCTGTTTGCTCTCCAACAAACCTCAGGATTAGAGGCATTTTCTTGTCAGAGGCATAAACTATTTTTATGTTTGCAGGGAAAGAGAGCGAGGGGGAGGAAAGGAGAGGAAAAAGAGGAAGGAAGAAAGAGGCAAGAGGCACAGATATGAAAAGAGCATACTAATGCTGTGTGGTGACAGGTTTCTCCCTGCTCAGTGAGATGAGAGAGCTTGAGAACAGAGGAGAGAGAAAAAAGGAGGGGAAAAGAGACGCTCTTAAAAAGAAACTCAGGTGCTCAGGGCACCCTTAACAAATGAAGGGGAACATGACAGAGAGAGGCAGAGAAAGAGGGGGGCAGATCATTTCAAGTCCAGTTAACTGGGAGCGCTGACATTTGTAACAGCCGAACAGGCGGGGTGAAAAGCAGGGTGGCGTTTAGTGGGGCAAACTGAAGCTAAATGTTTGGAAAAGCTCGCTGGATTTTTATTTTTTGTGTCTCTTTTAGATTAATTGACAAACACTCATCTGATGCCTCCTCCTAATTTCTTCCTCCTGCTCCGAGCCTCGGAGAACATAACCCCAGTGTGCAATGATGTCATTATGATACCATCTGTTTGCTGCAATGGCAGACGCCACACACACACACACACACACACACACACACACACACACACACACACACACACACACACACACACACACACACACACACACATACACAAGATAGCCCTGGATCAGATAACACACAGAGGGAGAGAACCTGTGACATTTGCACTGTATATCAGCCATACACACGTCAGATTCCTGTGGCATGCTTAATGCAGGTTTATTGTAAAGAGTAAAGGTGATTGTTGACACACGACAGGTAGCTTTGGATCTCAGCTCCAAGTGGAGAATCAGTCAAGACTCCTGCTGTCTCTGTCTGTGCAGTCAGAGGACAGAACTGTCCAAAGACTACATGCTGTAACTACGGTATTATAACACTACGCCTGTCAAGGTCACGAGGGGAGATGCTTGATGTGGATGTCTGTCAACGTCCCATCCCCCATCTAGACAAGGACACTGCCTCCCCCACTACAATTTTTACACCTTTATCATTTACTGTTGAGGCCAGCTTAGACTAGATCTAATAAGAGAAGAATGAAAGCTACAACCAGTCAGCTAAGATTACTTGACATGCACTATAATCGTATTACAATAGAGTTTCATGCAAGGCCATAGGTTTCATTTTGACTCTGGTAAGAGTTTCTTGGGGGGACACGTGTGCAGGCACTTGCTCTCTCTTTTTCTGTATGAGCACATACACATACATTAAAGAAGAGCTTGATTGTGCCAAATGGTTTCTTTATGCAGTATGTATTACATACAGTTACCTGTGCAGGGCTTGTATCAAAGTGATATTTATTTATTTATTTATTTATTTATTTATTTATTTTTGTGTGTGTGTATGTTCTACAAAAATTAATGCAAATCTGTTTTGACCCATTGTGTGTTCCTCTAGAAAAAGGAAAAGCTGGACATTTTGGGAAATATGTTTATGTGCTGACTTCTTGAGACTTAGATGAGGAGATATAACACTGTCATGTCTGTACACTCGGGGGGGGGCGTAATTTTCTTCTTCTGATTAATGGAGATTTCAGAGTGTTTATTTTCATGGGTGTTTATAATTTAAATGAACAACCTAGACTTATGAAACTATGGCCAGCAGTCCGCTAATTTAGCTTAGCAGAACTGAAAACATGTGGAAAGAGCTACTGAGGCTCAGAGGGTAACAAAATGTCCCTACCAGAGTCTCTACAGCTCACCAATTAACATAATGTATCTAATTTGCTGAATCCGTACAAAAAAAAAAAAAACGGAGGGTAAAAATGACAATTATTTGTTACGGGGGTTATACGCTAGACTATTTCTTGGTCAGGAGAAGTAACTTCCTGGAGTCTCTATGTTGGTTGCCTAGCAACTGGTCAAGACCATGAAATAGTCTAGTACATAGCGTGAATGTTTATAAAAATAGCCCACTTTTTACTGGAAACTCAGCATAAACCCTACAGCACGTAATGGGTCAATTCACTTTAATGTTGGTATATTCCTCCTATCCACACCCAAGGCTCTGTCTCTGGTCTAACAGCATCAAAATACAATCTATGTACAAATAATACTATACATGACCTGTTCGTAGAGGTCATAACAAATTAATCGTGTTTCTGAATTAAATAACACTCAATTTTATAAGATCCAGTATGATTTAACATGTGTATTTCTGTTCCTACCGGTGTCAGACTAACTGTTATGCATTAGATGTAGACTAACAGCAGGTACAAGTAAAGCCACATGGGCAGAGCGGTGTGCAGCGCATGCATGAGCAGGCAGAACCGACGTAGCAAATGAATTTGGAGGGGTGTAATGAGAGATGGCGCTGGGCTCCGGCCCGATTTCACAGCCTCATCATTAGGGTGAGGCGGCCCCGGCCCCTGGATGAACACACACGCACCGACACACACACCCTTCAACACAGCGGCCCTAGGAAAGACGACCAAGGTCAATCGTCATGCCACAGTCTAATGAGAGGTGACAGGTGAGAAGAGACGCTCCAGACTTTACCCATTAAACTTACATTTTTAGTGAGTGTTTGTGTGTTTCTCTGTGTGTGTGTGTGTGTGTGTGAACGCATGTGTTTCTGAATCATAACCAAATCCTACATGACAGATACTGTACTGTTTGCACACACACACACACACACACACACACACACACACACACACACACACACACACACACACACACACACACACACACACACACACACCCTCCCTGTGACCTTCATGTACTTCCTGGCAGGCAGGTGTTATGGCTGTAGGGGCTGAGTTGAGTGGCCAACAGGAGATGGTGCTGTGTTGTTTATCAGCATGTCCAGGCGTCATAAATGACTCTGTTCACTGCAGGTAACTCAGCACACACTCTGCTGCAGCTTTGGCTGTGTTTCTAGTGCAGATAGTGTGTGGCATACATTTTGTTCAATGATTCAATGAAGCCCAACTTAAATCATTGGTAATCATCTCTTTTTGAAGTGTCAGAGTCATCTCCGAATTTAATAATGCTGTTTTATTATCAAGTGGAAAGAACAATGGCTTTTGGGGAAATACTTAAATGTTCCTTTTCTACTCTTTACCTCTGGAGGGGCGTGTCATCGTCCATGTTTGACTGACAGAAAGCAGACAGACACAAAGTAAAGCCAGCCTGCAAGATATCTAGCCTGCTAACTGACATTAGCAGTGCACTTGTGAATGTTTGTTTGGTGTCTTATTCGACAAGCTATGGTGCAGTTATCAGCTATAATAAAAAGGAAAACAGTCGGGTGGTCTCATCTGGTTATGATGGCAAGTTGTCTCTCACACTCACATTAATGCATGACCAGGCAGAGTGACTTGGTCTGTGTCCAGATGGCTAACCTTAAAGACAGCAATCCACAGCTGTCCTCTCTGTCGTAACTCTCTTGATGACTAGTAACACGGGACGCATCTGACATTTCTGGTGACAGCCTCGAGCTTGACAAAGAAGCAGGGACGCTTGATAATCACCACAGTGACACCATTAAGGCGACGTTTAGGGACCTCCCTCAAACATATATCTGAAGATGAAAGAGATGAGTGAAAACTCACATCATCGTTTCATCTTGGCAGCTAACTGTCATTGTAACGCTGCCACCATGGTGGTCACTTCCATTGTGCTAGTTATAGTAGCATCACCGTCTTCACAAACAAGACACTGACTAACCCCTGTTGTTGTCATTGTCCAACGTCTTTCTTGGCAGAACATTCTTGAGTGACTTCATCCTCTCTTTTACTCATATCTTACTCATTTCACGTTTCTCTTCACACACACACACACACACACACACACACACACACACACACACACACACACACACACACACACACACACCAAGTACCATCCCAGAATACACTTATTGTTGGGCCATGCTTCATAGGTCTCTAAAGAGCTTTTGCTATGTGACATTCTCACTTTCAACCCCCTGAAAAAAAGGGTGTTCTCGAATAATGACACAATATGCAGTGTCCTTGAGGTTCAGTGGGCTATATGAGCTGAAATCCTGCACAAAATCATTTTTTCTTTCTTCATCATTCCTGCCTTCCTCTTTTATAAGCAGTCTAGTAAAACAGAAATGCCATAAAAATAATCTTTCAAAAAATAATGAGAAATTGTATGGAGGCTTTTAAAAGGGAAGGCAATAGCAAGGCAATAATATAACTCATTTTTTAGCAGAGGTGCCCCTGAGTGACTTTCTTATCCTGTTAGTCACTGTTGTAACATCATGTTCCCTTACTAAATGAAATTAAATCAATCACAACATGATCATCAGTTGCCTTAGTGTTTTCAGCCGTCCACTTTTCTATTTCCAACTGAGCCCATAACTATATTAATAACTTATTAAATCGGATTATTACATTACAGGCATGCGTGCATTTATATATGTGAGCACATCATCTTCTCTCCGATGGATTTGCCCTGCAAATCAAGTTAATCACAGCATTGAAAGCAATAATGAGTGTGGCATGCTACTCAACAAACTAACAAACCCATTAGCTAGTCTGCCGGTCTCCAAATCCAAAACCTTACATTCATTAGACAGTAATTCAGAGCAGAAAATGAGATTGAGATCCATGATGCTACAGAAAAACACATCCCCACCCCAAAAAACACAACACTGTGATGGCCCAGACACGATCGAAAAACAAATTTCTAATTTTGTCCATGCAGTGAAATAGGAGTTGATAATTAGTCTGGGATAACAGGGAGATGCTACAGACACACATCAGAATCAGTTTTCAATCCATTCTTCTAGCCGTCCAATTTAACGCAGCTGCAGGAGCCTATAGTGCTGTGCAGTACTGTATGTGCTTATGTAACTCCAGGAAGCACTGGTGTGAAAAATGGTGTCATGAATCCATTTTGCAGGTTTCTACACTTTGCTTAGGGGATTTAGGGCACTCTTCCACTGTAGTACATCATCATGATCCAATTCATACCACTTCCTCCAGGTATATGTGACAAAGGAGGCCATCTTACAGCCAAGACAGTGTCAAGTGTCTCTCTATAAATCTGTCTTTCTACAAATGTTGTGTGTGTTTGGAAAGGGGCTGCACTATATTTGCCATCTGACATGTGGTCCAATAGCTTTCCTCCTCTCCTCACAAATATCAGCAACCAGCAGTGTTCCAGACGTCCACGGAAATCAACAACAACCATCTCATCTCACCACTCCATCACTGACTCCACAGCCAACCCCACCCCTCACCCACCCCAACACCAATATCTCCTCCATCTCCCATTTTAACTGACAATCTTTCTCTCCATCATCCCACCCCTCCCGCTCTCCATCACTCTGCATCTCCACTGGTAAACCTTTCAAGCCATCTTGTCATCTAGTTGTTCATGTACTACATTTCTACATCTTCTTACTCCATCTCTGTTAGTTATCTCTGCTCTGCTGTGCTTTACAGGCCTGCCTGGGCAGGGATGGAGGAGGAGGTGGGGGAGGTTGAGAGAGGGATGAACGATGAAGTGGGATAGAGTGACGGTGGGTTAGGAGAGGTTTCAATCCCCAAACCTCTCTAAGGGCCATTTCACCAAACTGTAATAACTGTAATGGTTATGGTAATTTTTCAATTAATCCAGATGAAAAGTGGGAGATGTTACAGGAGCGGTGTGGGCTTGCATGGAGAGGAGCCTGCGATAGACTTTCAGGGAATTGAATAAAAGCAATAAATAACTGTAATGGTAATGATCATCAGCATTAATGTTAGCGTAATGAGCATCATCTTCATCACCATCAAATTATCTGTAGTTATAAGGTATTCTGATGGAAAGCTGGAATGTAATTTTAACATATTTAGCCACTATCTCTATGACTTCACAGCTTTCAGTGTCTTTTTTAATTCTCCTATTAATGTGTAGCAGCAGCAATTCCAGTTCTGGAGGCCTTTTATGGAATCTAAGAATTTGAATTTTATACGCAACAGAATACCTCATTTTGAAATTTAACCACTACAGAATACTTCACATTGAAATTTAAATACAACTGAATTGACGGCACTGAAGTGCACCTGTACACTCTCTTGCGATTCATTGAAACTGCCTGTCTGGCTCTTACATAAATTCTACTGTCAGATGTTTCTAATGTTCTAATGTTTTTAGAGACATTGTCAGAAATGTGTAAATTAATGGTGTTTCAAAATTTCTTTCTTTCCTCTTTAAATGTATGATAGAGAATATTAAAAACACCCTTGAATATCATGCAGTCCAGCACAACAGCAACACTAACTATGACTTCTATGCTAAAACATGATATTTAATTAAAAAACATAGTGTAAAAAGATTACAGGCACTGTAAACTCTGCAGATGTACGTAATAAAGTGGCCACAGAGATTATTTTACTTTGAAACCCATCAGCCTGATTTTATTTGGTGTGAATGCTCATCTTTGAAATTTCCAGAAGGTACTTTGAAGTTACACAAATTCAAAAACTTGATTTCATGTTTTGTTTTTTTTTTAATGGTTCATAAATTTAAGTGTACAATATTTTTAAAAAATGTTATTCAAGTTGTTCAATTTTCATCAGAAAAGTTCTTATCAGGCCAAAAAAATCTGTCTAAAAATCTCTCTCCAATCTTGTCAGCCACATGATCCAAGAAAGAAAAGGTCAGATAACTGAACAGAAACCTCATACACTGGCATTTTCTGAATGTGAAAACCTTTCGGGATTTTTATTTTAATCTTACCACTTGAAAAAAAAAAAACTTTAAAAAAAACACTCAAATTGAGATGGTGAGATGGTTTCAAGTAAAATATCTTCAGTGCTAGATTTCACAGTATAGAATAGCATTAATATATACAGTAGTTGCTAAAAAAAATCGAATTACTATAGCCTTCTTTCCCCACGCATGTAATGTTGTCTCTCTCCAGCATGGTCTCTGGTCAGAAGCACCATCTTTATTGTACATTTACACTCTGTTAAAACTCTGATATTCTGCTTGACATTCAGGTAGCATAGCAACATGACAACATGCCCCTACAGCCTGGTGTGAGAATATAGATGCTTTCTGAAAAGGTTGACAAGGAGGGGGGGGTGGGATGGATGAGGAGGAGGGGTGGAGGAGAGTGGAGTGAAGCCCTCCACAGATTTGCTTCTTCTCCTTTTCAACCCCTCCCTGGAATCCCATTTGAAATTTAAAGCACCTCTTTTTGTGTTTGAAAATACCTTAACACGCGCTGCCATAAATACTGCCCAAGGGGAGAGGCTTCAGTTCCCCCTGTCTACTTGCATGATTCAACAGGGATGAGCTACTATAATGGAAGATCCACATGTGCATACGGACTCTATGTGTAGCCTACACACTTCGTATATGACAACATCCATAAATTATACAGAGAATAATTCATAGACAGTACATATAAATGTATATATCAATCATACATGTAAGTTTTTGTATTTACTGCACTGTATATATGAATACATGCATGTTGCTATCTAAAAGTCATTGCCTACTCTTGTATGTATTGTATTGATTCTGTATGCATAAGGAGAGAAATGAAAATAAATGATTTCTGTTGTAGTGAATGTAGTGGAAAAAACAGCACACATAAAACATGTAACACTGGTCAGAGGGGTTATGTAAATGCAATTTTTTTTCACCACAGAATCTAATTCATAATTCATAAAGATTAAAGATGAATTTCATATGAGGCTGTGCACTGTTCGATTGGCCCTTCTCCCCATTAGAAATGCTATAGCCCAAAGAGCCTCTCCTTTCTCAATGATTAGAGGGAGACCAGATCCTGCCCCTCCTGACCAAATCAATACATCTGCTGATTTGATCCTGCCTGTTAGCCTCCATTTGCTGGGAGGAAATCAGCTCAGGATGGAATATCACTGTCTCTGACGATACTCAACATCACTGCTCACTTGTGAGGATCAGTGAAAAGCTCTTGCCCCTCCTTGTCACAACAATTACTCTATTACTATTTCATTTTTCAGTACAGTGTATTTTATTTCACACTTTACATGTATGTCATAGTGACAATTCTGTAACGCAAGAAAAAGAAGAAAATACATGTCCTCAAGCTAAACGCAGGGTTGTGATGATTGGTTTCAGAAAAGCAGACATTTTGGAGATGCATTGTGTTCCCAAAGTCAAATCAGCCCCACCAGCTACATCATGCTTACATGTTGCTGCATCAGTAATATTGATCCACTAACATAATATATAATTAACACTCGAAGCACAAACAGCACTTTTACGTTCGCTACTAAAAGTACATTTTGCTAATGTTACTTAGGTAAACTTAAAGGGGAACACCACCGACATCAAAGTGTGTACAGTGTAGTATTGCTACTTTGACATCATAAAGAATCTAAATACATCATGACCTTACTCAACAGAGTTTACATCCACATTCAGTCCAAGATGAGCCATCTTCGTGGGTACAATATTTGTATCATCCCAAAAACTTAATTTGGCTTAGGACAAAGATCTGCTTTCCTCAGGTATGTTTAAGTCCCGTTCAGACATGCTGCTTCTTTTGTAAAGTATGGAATCGTAACATGTTGGTCTCATGTATATATAAGCACCACTTCTACACGAAAGTCACAACTGCAGTCGTTCTAGGCTGAGCTTGTAATATTTCCACAACACCAACATGACACGTGTGAATTGAATGCCATCAGATTAATGTGCAGACTGCAGCAGCACAATGTTTGTACAGTTTTCCTCAGTTGCTGTGGCACAATCATCAAGTGAGAATCCATAGGTCATCTTCTCACAACAGCATAAGCATTTCTTGTCGCGTTCCCACATAATTTAAATATAGACATACAGAAATCCTCAGCTAACACAGTGATGCAGTCTTAGTAATGAAAATGGACTGCTTCTCTTAAATGCATAACTCTCAGATGTGTTCATCAAACACATTTTGAAAATTCTCTCATGCTGAATATTGTCATAACCTTTCAAGCATAAAAGTTTCATGAATTCAAAATTCAATTAGTAAAAAGCAATTGGAGCAAATGATGATATCAACTGCAGTTTACAGGTGCAACTTGCATCATATTTACAGTCCAGGGCTTACATGATGACTTTTAAAAGGACCAGACACACACCTGAGACCAGCTCGTCCCCAGCAGAAAAACAGCTGTATTGGTCGTATATGCAAGCAGGTTATTGCGACTCACATTTACGGTTAGTGTTAGGCAGCAACCACTTGTGGCTGCAGTAATTATGATGGGAGGAGAGGAGAAGGCAATGTGACGCAGAATAAGGGGTGAGAACGTCTGCAGATGAAGGTGAGGTGGATGAAAGGGTCAAAGAAACACAGGACCTTTACCCAGGAGACCCATGCTCATGTCCTGTGTAAAACCAAAACTCAATTTTGACCAATTTCAACTTGCGTAATGTACTTTAGTTATGTCATGTACATAACAGTAACATGCTTATCTTAAACCATGATCTTTTCCTAAACCATCCAGTTCTATTGTCGAAACCTAAGCAACCCGTGGCATTTCAGTAACAGTAACATACCTATCTCAACCCAAAACATGACCTTTTCCTAAACCTAGCCAATTTGTTTTGGTGCCTAAACCTCAGCAAACCACAGCCGTTTCACAACGTTAACCACGTGAGGACAAAGGTCCTGCACGCCTGTCACTGGTCCTCTCTAAAGGTCATATACGTCATTTTGGCAGTCACTGGCAATCAATCTATTCAGTTGTTTAGGTATGAGGACATGCTGTCTGAGACAACAGCCCGCTCATACAGAGGGAAAGATATGAAAGTTTACTGAAATTGAGAATTTGTTTAGATAATGAACACAGAGGAAGAGACAGAGAGGACAGGGACATCACCCTGTCTGCTGGAACATCACGGGTAAGGGGCAGTTGTGTATTGTAAGGGCAAATATCAGATATGCTGTAGAACTATGCAGTATGCATCTCCTCTCCACGTGAGTTGCTAATGCTAACTGTTTTTGGACTGCCACTTAAAGTGTGCTTTTGTGTTTTAGTGTCTGCCTGCTGTATCAGTGGGGGCCTTGCCTCAAACCCGCCTCGTCAGAGCACCATTAGTTACTCTCCCACTCCTTTTGAGTGTGCCTTATGTTATTTGTTATCCACTCCTCATGAGTGTGTTTCTTTTTCTCCATTTGTATTTGCAGTAAAGTGTATTTATTTTTATATCTCCTAACAAAATTCATAAAGATGGTTAAAAATGAAACAGGAAGTGAACAGTGATGCCCCGGCTCTTAAGGTATGTTGACCCATCCGTCTGCCCGACCTCCTCCATATGTGGATTTTGTGACTGTGTAAAATCTGTGTATTGAAACAAGGACCTCAATTTGAACATCAGTCCTGTCAAAGATCTTCAGTATGGTTGACACAAACAAATCATTTGAAAATCTATACCAAAAACACACCATCCTTTCTTCTTACAAACCTGACACCAGCCTTACAAACCGACACACCCACATGTGGACTGTGCACCCATTAACGGCTTTCCCATCAAACTTTAAAATGAAAAAAAGAAAAAAGCTGAAAGGCCACAAAAAGTGCCTCATCTTCCCAGAAAGGAACAGCAGGCCACTCCAGACTTTATCACTGACTCCATGATGCAATTAGCCATCACGGTGGTGCAGCTGTGGTTCTGCTGATTGTATTAGAGAATCAGTGATGTCTTTCTGGACAAAACCCCAGAGAGGGACACTCACACAGCACTAAAACACACTGAAGACAAGTGGCAAAACCCACAATCTCTGTGGGTCTGCTCTTGTTAGTGCCAGCCCTAAAAAAAGACAAGCAAAGTTTTTTTTGTTGTTGTTGGTGGTGGTTCTTTTTTTTTTTTTTTTCTTGCTATGGTTTTGTGGCCCAGGGGTCATTATCTCTCAAACACAGGGAGAAACCAAGTCGATTTCAAACAATGCACACACGCACGCACCACCGCATTTGCAAAACTTCCAGAGGGGCACAGGGGATTGCTGTGAGGAAGTCCCCCAGGGGTGAGGTGACTTTTGACATGGACTGCAACATATCATACCCCCGAACACACACACACACACACACACACACACACACACACACACACACACACACACACACACACACACACACACACACACACACACACACACACACACACACACACACGGATCAAGCGTCACAATCATCATCCTCACCCACCCCTGGGGGACACGGAAAAAGAGGCAGGCATGGGAGATAAGCACTGACACCCCTGCCTTTACCCCCACACCACCATCTTTCTCCTCTTTATTCAATTCAAAACCCACCCACCCCTCCACTTCCCCTTGTTCCCTGTACGCCTGCCCTGTGGTACAGAGCCTCTGCAAAGTAGGGTATGTGTATGTGTGCTATCTGATCAATCTGTGGCAGTGACACACACACACACACACACACACACACACACACACACACACACACACACACACACACACACACACATACACACACACACACACAGGTAAAAGACATTTTGGCCCCTGAAAGCCACTCCATCCAGGGACAACAGACCACCCCCTGAGAGAGGCTGCGGTAAAAGTTTACAACAATAGGGTTAGAGTAATTAGGAAGGCACTTCCTTTCTGGAAGAAATACTGGGAAGAGAGGCTGGGAGGGGGGTGGGCAGGGAGTACAAGGCAGAAGGGGAGAGAGGGGGGAGGTGTAGAAAGAGTGACAAAGAGAGAGTGACTGCAGAGTTGAGCTGGAAATAGACAGAGAGAAAGAACCTGAAGTAGAGAAAGAGAAAAAGAAAGAAACAGAGAGAAGAGGCCCCCAGAGTACAGCAATAACCCTATCTATTCACTGCAGAGGTTGTAAAGATGGAGGAACAATCAAGGTGGAGAGACAATGAAAAGATGGCTGGAGGGCAGGGAGAGATCACTCTGCGGTCATGACATGTGAGAGGAAAGGTTTACTGCAATGGAGCAGGAAGGCATTAGAATATTAGATCTGAGTGAGAGCTGTTGAGGCTCAGCAATGGGCCCCATCCATCAATATTCCCTGATGAGGGAAACCTTAAAGGATGCTGGTGGAAAAAAATCTAATTTGACAGTGTCTTCAAATTTCACTTCAAACTGCACATGCTAAATTGAAAATGTGTTTTTGAACACACTGCCTTTTGCATTGCCAATTATCCAAAAGTGCTGCTTCGACTAAAATGTGTTTCAAATCCACCTCCAGCTCAATTTGTTTTCTCTCAATGTGACCAGTAGCCCAAGATCAGATCTAATTACAGAAGTCAATCTCAGTGCTATCAGCAGGATGAGGCTCAGATTAGGACCGCACCATATGGCTGGTTGGGGCAAGTGTGGTTTATACATAGCACTGTGGGGTGATGTTAAACGCACACACACACACACACACACACACACACACACACATACTTACAGGAACTTTGGCTTACTCGCACCACATGAGGAGAACTGAGTTAACCCATGCTGCCAGTCCAATATGTCCATGGGATGATGCCATCAGGAGGCATTTAAATTTGTAGTTTATGTACCCATAAAGATTTCTGAGATAAGCCATTTTAGTGGGTTAAATATGAATAATCCCAAAAACTTCATTTGGCATTTGACAAAGATCTACTTCCCTTTCAGACAGGCTCCTTCTTATGTAAATGTTATGGAAATTTAACATGTTGGTCTCGTGTCTGAATAAGCAGCACTTTTACATGAAAGTCACACAAAAGCCTGTAGAGTAATGTACAGACTGCAGCAGCACAAGGTTCAGTACAGACAGAGATGACATACATGAATCCTTCGCCTTACTGAAGCTGCTATGATCAATATTTTTATATTAACAATGGCCATGTGGAATGTGAAAGGTGTCATTTGTTGTGATGGACCCACAGAGAATTATCGGCCAACTCTACACTTCCTCTCAGCTCGACAAAGACTTTAGCATCCTCAAGTCATTGTTCTGGTTTCATGACAGACAGCTTCAATGTTTTGGTTCACTCTCAGCGATCTAATCAGAATCATTCTTAGACACAGCTGTTCCCAGCAATCCCACACTACCTGCACAGCGGCAAACAGCAGACAGAGTTGGCAATTGGCTGTTGAACATAGTTAAGCATTTAGTAAATAAAGAGTTGGCAGTAGTATGTAAAACAAATGCTAAAGGAGAGCAGAAGGTAAACTTATATCCATCAAGTAGACACAAGCATAAATGAACACTTATGTTTCAGCTCAACATGTAAAATGTATTGATGCAGGTTCACACTAACCCTTTGCTCAAAGAAAACAAAAATACATTAATAAACTAGAAAAATATGAAACAGCTTATCCAAAGTTATCAAAAGATTCTTCACATCAGAGGTCTTTGCACTCTTTGCAGTGTGGAAGGCACATATAAAAAACAGATCAGCTGTCTCGCTCCTTGTAGTTTTGATTTTCATCCATGCCAGTTGCAGGATAAAATTTTGAATATCTAGCAACTGTTTTAGGAATTAAAAGAGAATCCAAACATATGTGCCTTGTGGAGTTTTCTTGTGCAAAAAGTGTATATTTACAGTGTCTCTCACCAAAATGCACTGTGTGTATCCATGAGGCTGTTGAATGCATTTCCTCCCACATAAAACAAAGCCAACTCTTTCAACAGACCGAATTAAATCCTGCATTGTTTGCATCCATGTTTTCTTTGGTTCTTCTTCACTTCCTTTGATGGTGCATTGCTAGACTTCTTTCTGTGCGACCACCACCAGCTATTGATCAGCAGGATTAGCGTGAGACCAGCATTAGGAATGTGTATGGAGTCACATGTGTGCATGTGCATTCTTGTGCATGTGCACAGTACAAACAAATGCAAACTCACTTGTAAAAAACTTTTCCCTACATACTACTAGTGAACAAAAAGTCTGCATACCTTTAACCTCTTGTTGTCTATTCTTGTGCACTGTTGGATATCATGAAAGAGGCAGCAATACTTCTTCTCACGATGGTAATTAATTTATTTTAAAGTCCATCACCAATGAAGTCAGAGAGAACTGAAAACATTCTTCCTTTACTTACTTTTCAACTTACACCAAGTACCAACAGTCCCACATTGTGTATCTTTCTGTAGATGCCTGCCATGCCTGAATATATATATAGCTGTAATACATTTGGTCTGTAACAGACACCTCATTAAGCCAATAATGTTACGTATTCCATGTCTGAAAAGAGGGAGAGGATCCAAAGACATCTGTCAGCATCTACCTGTGTGTGTGTAAAATCACCAACCAGCCACACGTAGAGCGGGTAGTAGTAATCAAAAGGTCAGTAGTTTTTTCCCCTGCTCCCCCTCTCTGCATGTAGAATTGTCCTTGGCAACATACTGAAGTCCAGATTGAATGTGAGTGTGTGAATGTGGCATGTGTTGTAAAGCACTTTGAGTGTTGAAAAGACTGAAAAAGCGCTATATAAACGCAGTCCATTTACCATTTACTGTAAGTCTAAATAGCCTTGAAGGTGTCTTGGTGGCTGTTTTTCTCCCTGCAGGCTCAAGTTGTAGTTGATTGTGTTTATACCTGCACTAGCACAAAACAAGAGTTTACTCATTTGAAACTACAGTCCATCTGATAAATCATCTCCTTTGGCAAGAAGATATGGCAAGGCAGAAACACTGTTTTGCAGGAAAAGTTGGCGGCATAAATAATGAGTAAACCCTGGCTATGCCTGTTTGGCCCTGCAGTTGAAAAGAGGCTAATTAGTCCTTAAGGGAAAAAAAACACAATTTGAGAAGAAAATGAATGATCCTGCACTAAAACAATGCAGTGATAAGGGGGGGGGGGGTTGAAATGATCAAAACAACAAAAGACTGATGCAACAGTAGCTAATGCACTTCAGAGAGAAGAAAAAAAAAAATCCAGTTTTTTACAGTAAATGGTCCTCTTCATTTGCTAGATGCGTGTTATTGACGGGCAGTGTTTACATCAAAGAGAAAACAGATGCAAAGAGACAAGATGGAGAATCCAGATCAATAATGGGAGAGGGGTCGCTGACTCCAACACACCCACACCCATACACACACACACACACACACACACACACACACACACACACACACACACACACACACGCACACACACACACACAGAGCGAGAGAGTGCCAATAATAATGTCTTTAAGGTCAGGAAGACAAATACTAAATAATGCTGTGTACTACTGGTGACAGCAAGACTTGACTATAATCAAAAATGTCACATAAACATGAGAGGTGTAAATTACCAATCACTTTGCTGACTCAAATTGTTTCATGAACGCATCATCTCACATACAGTTCAATACATACAACTCACGTCACTGCTCATTACACCACGATGTTCGGTGCTGATTATGACTCCTTTCGATTCAGTAGTACGTTCAGTTTGTTGCTGGTTCAAACTGTTCTGTTCAGCACAAACAAATAAAAAGCTCCTGTACTGTAAGGTATTTGCTGTATATGTACTGACCACCTTTCGTTCACGAGTGTGTGTATGTGGATGTGTTTGTGTGTAAGAAGGCTCTTGAAACATGGGATCAGTTTGGAGAGGAAGCCAAGGTAACATGTCACTGTCACAGTGAGAGCCTCAGGCCTCGATGCACACACACAAATTTAAATGGATTAACACAGTGCGACACAAACACAAACCAGAAACTTTACAACCAAAAAAGAGCGTCAGAATGCCTCTGTAGGTTTGACAATGTAACTCAAGTAGGTTTGTTTGGCTCATTGGGGCCTTATGTATAAAGTCTGTGCTCTAAATCCTTTCGATATACTTTGTGATAATGGGATTCATTGCTTCCCCCCTTTCCTCTTTTCTCTCCTATCCCTCCTCCTGTCCTGCACGCCATTATTTGAAAAGGAGTCATTGCATTTAAATTACGCAGACAGTTTACTGTAAGCATCCACCAGGGAAATCGAAGAAGAGACAGAATAAGAAAGGGGGGCAGGGCAAAAGAGAGTTATGGGAAATAGCATAAGATGGAAGGCAAAGTACGTAGAAAGATGGGGGAGATAGTGACGGGGATGGTGGGAAGACATGGAGGGGGAGAGCAAGTGAAGGAGAGAGGGAATGACTGAGTGAGCAAGCGAAAGAGGGAAATGGTGAGTGAGCGTGGATGTCAGAGTGGGAGGGGGAGGTAGACTGAGTGAGTGAGTGAGTGAGTGAGTGAGTGAGTGAGTGAGTGAGTGAGTGAGTGAGTGAGTGAGTGAGTAATAATGGAGGGAGACAGGAAGAGGAGAGAAAATGAAGTGATGGAAAGGAGGGCAAAGGGTCAAGGAAATAATTAAACTTGAATTAAGAGGTGAGAGACAGAGACAGAGACAGAGACAGAGACAGAGACAGAGACAGAGACAGAGGGGGCAGTGTTAACAGTCAAAGACCAGGAAGTGAAAGCGAGCTCACTGTCTGTCCTCTCTCCTTGATCAGTGTTTTCTTCATGAAGATGGAGAAGCCATTTCAAGTCTCTGTCTCTCTTTTTCTGTCCATTCTCTCTCTCATGTTGTTGCTGTTGACCACACTGGCCGCCATCCTCTCCTCCCCTCCACCGATGGATGACAAACAAGCACAGGCAATCCCAGAATGCTCTTTGTCATCCCCGCAGCGGAGGACTGTGTGTTTGGCTATTTACATGCAAATAGAGGCTCACCCTCCTTCGTCCCCCCCCCCCCCCCCCCCCCCCCCCACACACACACACACACACCTTCCATTGCCCCCTCTCTATTTTCTTCATTTTGTCCTGCATTGTGTTCACTTTATTTCAGAGGTGTACTTACTAGACTGAGTGTGTGTGTGTGTGTGTGTGTGTGTGTGTGTGTGTGTGTGTGTGTGTGTGTGTGTGTGTGTGTGTGTGCGTGCGTGGATGCGTGCGTGTGTGCGTATGTGTGTGTATGTGTGCTACGTTATGGGGACATAAATCTGTTTACACATTCATGTTGTGGGGACTCGCCTTACTTGTGGGGACAAAATGCAGGTCCCCACAATGTAAATCATTATATTTTATTGTGAAGACCTGGGTTAGGGTTATACAAACAGTGGTTGTGGTTGTGGCTGAGATAATTCTCCGAGAAATGAATGTAAGTATATGTAATGTTCCCAAAAGTGATGAAAACCTAATGTGCGTGTGTGCATGCATGTGTGCAAGCTTGAATATGTGTGTGTAAGATGAGGGCAGAGTATTAAGGGGTTCCCCTTAACTGTAGCCACACATTATACTGCTCTGAATGAAGGAACAACCCACCGTCATTACACTGGAAAAATGTGACTTATAATAGTTAGAGTGGCTTTGGAAATTACTCAGATCTCTGCAATTTATGCATGCTTTGTTGTACGATAGATTTATTTTCAAATGTGTTAAATTGACTTTTTGGAGGGAATAAATTCTATGGACTATAACCAATAATGGAAAAGTAATAGCATATTTGTATTCAGAGCATTCAGAGCTTTTTTCCAGCACATTGTAGTAGGACCTGACCCAAAACAGACCTGTGGGAAACCTACTCAAACCCGCTGCACTTTTTGTTTTGTTGTTTTTTTGAAAGACAGACCAATCCGAAGGGGACGTGAGCACAGTCAGACCCGACTCAGATAGGCCCGAAAGTAAGTAGACTGGGTCCAGAATGGTCCAGCACCCCTGCAACTCTGCAAAAGACAAATGGTTAAATAGAATGGATGATTTGATGTTGAGTATAAACAGTTAATAAATGCTTTGTAACATGCTGTAAGGTTTTGTTATTGTGTATATTCATATGCCATTAATATGGTTAGAACTATGCTACACCGTGTTATCAATCAATAGCTGTTAAAACACATGTTATAGGTGTTTCATAGGATAAGTTATAACTGTTGACAAATACATTAAAAAACATTTTTAAATATTCTTATATCTCTTTCCATTTACATTACATTGGCACTCTCTCGCTCTGTGTGTGTTTATAAACCATAAATGCTAAATAGGGCTGGTTAGAAAACATTTTATCCAGACAGTGGGGGAAAAGTGGAATTGGCGCATCCCTCCTGTCGAACACTGGTTGATATTTAAGAACAAGCAAGCAGAGAAAGAAAGAAGGTAAAAAGCTGCATTTGTGGTAATCATAAATGATTCACACACACAGGTGTTCATTTCTCCTCCAACAGTCAAGCACTGGCCTCGTCAGAGACACACAGTCAAGCAGGAGCAGTGGGTAAGTGTGTGTGCGGGTGTACGGTAAGTGTACAGCCGTATTTGGCATATTTCCCTGAACATCCTCTGGACTGAAGTTACTCATGACTTCTTCTTTTGATTTGTGTTCACTGGCAATAATGGACAACTTAACTTGTAATGCTACTGTGGCTTAACGAGGGCGTCTGTTTCTTGCCAGCCCTCCATAATTGTAGCAGATACGGTTATTATAGAAAAGCAGATTTCTTGTTTCCATTTAAATCATCAGCTCATCAGATCATCAGATAGATAATCACTGTTCTCACTGATAAAACTCAGTCAGTACTTCGAAATGGTTGAGCATTTGAATCACTTTTCTGCTGGCTCACGTCAGGGTTATGCCTTTTTGTCTTTATTTTTTATTTCATATGGAAAAATAAGATAAATCTAAAAATGATCAAATGTAAGATTTTCTGATGACAGTGTCATCATCATCGCTGTCATTGGGAGATACACTTATTCGCTTTCCAAGAGTCAGTTAAGAAGATGCCTCTGATATAAATCTGTCTGTTGAATATGAAGCTACATCCAGCAGCCAGTTAGCGCATCTTAGAATAAAGACTGGAAACAGAAGAAACATCTAACCTGGCACTGCTTTAGTTCACACAACATAATAATCCTTTCTACACATTAAATACATTAGGTAAAACATGTAATTAGTGAGGTCAGAGGTGCTAGTGGGCATATTTGTTTAGTTTTGGACATCTACATCCACATTTCCAGTCTTATGCTAAGCTAAGCTAAGTGGCTGCTAGATGCAGCTTCATGTTCATTGCACAGACA
The DNA here is from genome assembly GCF_039877785.1 of Chaetodon trifascialis. Classification (NCBI taxonomy): domain Eukaryota; kingdom Metazoa; phylum Chordata; class Actinopteri; order Chaetodontiformes; family Chaetodontidae; genus Chaetodon; species Chaetodon trifascialis. The sequence goes on from NC_092063.1 coordinate 25,629,112, forward strand.
TGAGTGGTATCAATCTCATGGCTCTCTCACTCAGCAGCAAAGCTAATAAGTGTATTTCCCAAAAACGTGAAAGAAATTGAAATTGCTGAAAAATGAACACATGCGGACACAAAAACCAGAAGGCCAGAGGTTTTTCTTCAGTTTGGACCTCTGTTGCCTCTTCCTTGCCTCCTTCTCCTCCTTCCTTCAAACCCTTACTGAGGCACAAACAGACCATTATGCCAGACAGGCAGACATGATTTCTCTCCCTCATACACACTCAGCACACAGCCCCGCTGCTTCCTCTCCCTGTGAATGAAAGAGGAAGTGCAGAGGAGACTGAAGTGTAAAGAGTCCTCTGTCTCCTCCGTCTCTCTCAGACAGGAGTGACACCACAGCCGACAACAACAACAACAACAACGACAGTGACAAGCGGCGCTGCCGAATTATTCATGAGGGCTGAAGAACGCAACCGCAAAGGAGCTCAGTGTCTACAAAACTCACTCACTCAGCAGCCTGTGTGCTTTCAAAGCCGTACCGTTCATGAGTTACAACCCCAAACTTACACCCTCCAAGAAGAGATTTCCTTCTCAATGGCGCCCACCTGGTCTGAGAAAGGAAGGCAGCAAACTAAAGATTCAAGTATCAAAGTGCCTGTTCTCTAACTTGGTTGAAAAGTTTGCAGTTTGTCACAAGCGGCGCTCTGTTGCAAAACAAGACAACTTTGTGTGACACCTGAGCTCATACAAAGCGTCTGTTAAAACACTATGTGCTGGTGGGATGCGTTCCACATCCATAATGAGGAGATAAACAAACTTTGTCTCAAGTCACTTTTGACTCAGTGACACTTTGGGAAAGTTTGGAAACATTACTTTTTCCCAGACACGGCATTTCATTTAGGACTCAGCTACAACAAAAACACCTATTATCTCTGAAAAACAACTGAGAATCCCTGATTGTAAAACTGCATTTAAATGACTTGTTATTGCTCTAATTACACATCAGTGGTGCATTTGTCCGCTGAAGAAAGACTTCTGTGTTTTGTTGACTGGCCCTGAAGATGTGACGGCCTCAGTGCAGACAGCAAGTCAGGCTCTCTGTTGCTGCCATGTTTGTTCCTTTTATCTCACAGCAAATTAATGTGAAACATGTTGAAGAAAACTCATATCATAAACGTCCTTCCACTCAAACTCCCTTTGATCTAAACTCTCTAATGAAGATCAATAAAATGCCCAAATAATCTTTAAAAAATGATTATCCTCATTCTATTATTTAAGTGCAAAAGCCACCAGAGAAGTCAAGTGAATTACTTGGTCTATGTGGCAACCCACTGAGCATCATTAAAGGATAGGTTAGCATTTTCTCAACTCTTAAGCTGCATTCAAACAGGATTTATTTCTCTGGGAGCTGGAGTGGCTTCAGTATTACCTGGGCTGGTCAGTGATTTAATCCTGTCCAGAGCCTATACTGAATGTCTGTGATCCCCTGTAACAATGACAACCCTGGTTACTCACAGGTCCTCCCATAATTCCATCAAATCAAGTTTGGATTGACACTGCATTTTAAAACTGTATCTCTGAGTCTTTATCCATGTTAGCTGCATGCCTCTAGGGATGACAGCGTCTGTCAGATGACTGATATATCTCTAAAATCATTGGTTAGATGCTGTGAAAGTTGATACAGACATCCATGGAAGTGTTTCAACATCAACATGGATATGCACAAAATTTTGTACAGACATTCATGGTTCCCAGAGGATGAATCCCACTAACTTTGGTGATCTTCTGACATTACATCTTGTATCATCATGAAGTTGACATTTGTAGTTTCTAGTGAAATGTCTGAAGAACTATTCTGACAAATACTTCTGTAACACAAGCCTGCATTCACCCATTCACACAGCAGCTAAGCCACCTGCTCATTACGAGCGTTATCCATTCACACACACTCACATACTGATGGCACAGCAACGAGGGCAATTTTGGGGTTCAGTATCTTGCCCAAGGATACTTCGACATTGAACCGCCAACCTTCTGAGAAGTGGACATTCTCCTGAGCCACAGCAGGCCCACCCAGGTGATCCCCTGACCTTTGATCATCAGGTCAAAATTTCTGTTTGTCTAATACTTTGTTTTCTGCAAAACTAATTATACTCCCATCCGCCTCAGCTGTTCTTTGTGTTAACTGCTAATGAGCAAATGTTAACATGCAAACAAATTAAACTAGGGTGGTGAACATGATAAACATTATACATACCTGCTGAACAAGTAAAGTCACAACCCTGCATGATATTTCAAGAGAAGGAATGTGGAATCCTTCTATAAAGACTTACTTTAGAGTTAACCACTTGAATTTTGAAACTCAGACTGCAAAAGTGTCATATCAGCTTTGGCTGAATTAGGATTTTGTTTTTGCATGTAACAAGGACAATGGTTGTCCCCCGTCTGTTACATTTGTTTCACATTAGGAAGAGATCCTGCCAGCATGGGCAGGAGGAATGACCAAATGAAAAAAATCCATGTACATTTGAATGTGTGAGTATTGTATTATGAAAAAATATGAACCTAGCCTTTAAGAGTCAGTTGTTCCTCTGGATGGAAGCACTGGGGCTAAGAGGCTGCATATTTCAGTGTCAAGACCCTGCCACGGTGCACCATGCTGGTGGCAAGACTCCCTTGAAGCTCCCTGGAGGTCCCAGGGGGTTGGATCTGATGAATGTGGGTCACATGGAGCTGTGTGTGCGTGCGTGCGTGCGTGCGTGCGTGCGTGCGTGCGTGCGTGCGTGTGCACGTTTGAGACAGTCCACACTCAGACAGCCTTTGGGGTAATAATGAGAAATGGACCTATTTCTCAAAGCAGGCAGTGGAGCATAAAGAGGACACATATAAACACATGAAACATGAACATCCGACCACACACGTGCATGAAGCAGGCAGTCACACAGACACATACACACAAGCACAAGTGTAATAGTATATAAAGACACATTTATACAAAAAGAAAGAAAATAGAATCGGAATTTTCAAATAAAATGATTTGCATTTTGGGAAAGAAAGCTGTTCCACATCACAGATCAAGCAGCAAACGCAAAAACACAGAGCATATCTACGGTGCATGTTGTGTAACAGTAACAGTGCCCTGCTGAGCAGCTAGCAGCGCACTTCCACCATGTTTGCTGTTACTACCATCCTGCCTCTGGTATCCCAGTGACTGAGCCATGAATACTGCATGGCTTTCCTGAAAGCACAGGGCCCTGTGGAACTGGCAGACAAAGTGTGTGGGTTCCTCTGCAGGTCACTGTGCCACAGTGTCTCCGCTCTATATTTACTCTACATGAACCTGACTCTGTGTGTGTGTGTGTGTGTGTGTGTGTGTGTGTGTGTGTGTGTGTGTGTGTGTGTGCGTGTGTGTGTGTGTGTGCGTGTGTGTGAGTGTGTGTGCGTGTGTGTGTGCGTGTGTGTGTGCGTGTGTGTGTGCGTGTGTATGTGGGGGGGTGAATGGGTGGGCTTGGATGAGAGGTGAGAAGGAGATGGTGAAAAAGTGTTTGCGTTTATGCAGGAAGGTGATGTTTGTGTGTGCATGTGCATATTTATGTGAGAAAGAGTGTGTGTTTATGCGTGTATTGGGGGTGGAGGCACACATGCATACAGAGTGTGTGTGCACATGAAGGTGAATGTGTACCTATGCATGCATGTACTTATAGGTGTGTTTATGATTGTTTTATGAACCTGGGGATTCAAGTGTATGCGTGTGTGTGTAGTGGAGATATAATACTCTTTTCCTGGTAATGTCACATGTTTGCCTGCATGGACCAATGCTCAGACTGCATGGAGAATGTATTCAGTGTACCAGAAGAATCATGATGTCTCACACTGGGCAGGGGTGGGGGAAGGGTGTGTGTGCATGTGCATGTGCATACATGTGAGAGAGACAAAGATGGCCAAACACTAGCTACAGACAATATGTGCGCCACATTTCCCATTTCCATGTTGTTAGGGGGGGCAGCAGTTCTTTCAGTGATAATAGCGGGGAATGCAGACAATGGTGAAGGTGATTCAATAAACAACCCAGATGCTTCATTCTGAAACAGAAAACACACAAGACACATGTACACACACACACACACACACACACAATATAGGTGCACAATGAAAACCTCCTTTGCAGAACTTGACATATGGCGCGAACAATTTCCCTCCCAATTTCAGATCCAACTCCCTCAGACGTCCTCGCACACCGGCAAATTGCCACACCTCCCCCCTCATCCCTCCCTCCTCCTCCTGCTCCTCTTTCCTCATCTCCGCATCTCTTCATCCCTCCCTCCCAATTCACTCCTCTTTCTGAAAGTCATCTGCTCACTAAGCAGTAAGCAACATCGCGGGCCGCTCACAGAAATGAGAGTATACAAATGATTTGTGGCACAGGCGTCCCACTGGCGCCAGCCTAGATGGCTGTGAGGGGGAGGAGGGGGTGTCCGGGGTGGGGGGATAATGTCACTTTCACCTTGTGTTTCTCTAGCAGGCCCATGATGATCATTTTTCCCCATTTTCATCGCAAATTTGTTTCGGGCAAGGGCTAGCAAGGGAAGGCAGAGACCAAGAGAGCATAAGGAAGAGATGGTGGGTGAGAGCAAGTCCCCTATCCTTTACTGAGTGGAAGCAGAGAGAGAGAGAGAGATAGAAAGGGGGGTAAACAAGAGAGAAAGGGGAGGAGGGTGTATGTAAGGGGGGATGGAGCAAAGAGGAGAGAGGTGGGGGCGCATCTGCACAGTGACCTTTTTCTGATCCAATCTCACTGATGAATCCTAATGAAGGATTTAATAAAATCACAGTTTACAATCTGTCTCTGCATCAAAGCGTGCAATCCAATTCAAAACACAGGCCTATCTACATTTCCAATATTGTTGCAAACCCATCAACCCCACCAAGCCCATCCCTGAAAAATAAGTGAGCGCGCTTGTGTATGTGTGTGAGAAACGGAGAGAGAGAAATTGGCCAGGTTGGAGAGTGAGCGGCTGGCACATTTGTTCCAGCTGTAGCCTAATGTCACAACTCGTCATATTCATTTGGCCTTATAATGAGGCTAAAGTCAACAAGGTGCAGCAGACATGAGGGGAATTGCTGTTGTGGCCCACAACTAAATGAACAGAGAGAAGCAGACAAGAGACTAAAAGACACAATAGACGTGATGTTGAGAGAGAGCATAACATGTGAAATCATTTCAAACTTGATCATGTACAGGCCTGCTTTCAGTTCTCTCACACACACACACACACACACACACACACACACACACACACACACACACACACACACACACACACACACACACACACACACACACACACACATCATCAAGATTGCTGACATTTGCTTGGAATTAAAAGGGTACACCTGTTACACTGTCAGTAAGCTCTGAGTCTGCAGAGTAAACGAGACAGATGGACAGATCAATGCAAGCGTTTGAATGTCTGAAGAAGAGAAGTGAAGAGAAGGCCGGCTGCTGAAAAGCAAAAATGAAAACTGTGGACTCCAAACCTGTAAAACTACTAAAATACTTTGCAACAGTGACATCTACTGGTTAGAAGTTATAATGTCAGTAGTCCATCACAGATTTTAGCTGGGACCACACTACAGAAGCAAACTAACAATTCCACCAAACACGTAAAAATAATCAGAAATAACTTATGTAAAATAACTTTTAACATTCCTTTGAAAACAAATTCATAAACCTCTCAGAAAAAAATATTTAGACATGAAATGTAGTTTATCATACACAAGAGATAAGAGTATCACAGCCTGTGAAAACAGCTGCACCCTCTCCCTCTGTAGATCTAAAAGGCTCATTCTAAGGTAATGAGAACAACATTCTTATTTTCAGCTGATTATACACGAATGAAAAGATAATTATGAACATTATGCTCCATTTCAGCTGCATTTCTACAACCTGGACCTTTAAGACAGAGAAAACCCATGGGACCAAAGTCCATAGGCTTGAAAAGACATTAAGGTAAAAATGCTTGCGTTAAAGCAGGGCCAATAGAAGAACAGAACAATAGAAGTAAAAAGTGGAAAGCTAACACATTTCAATAGTGTGTTTTAAAATGATTTAAAGTCAACGCACACTTGGCTAGCTTGAGCTTGAAAGGAGAAATCCTTTCCAGTAAAAGCTGAAGAATGTGGCCTTAAGCCATGTTATCCTCACCTCAGTACTGACAGCTCAAATCTACTTTTCTGTTAACTTTGGAAATACTAGTTCTTCATTAGTCAAACAGGCCCTATCTTAGATGGGAAACTAAACCTGCAGCACAGCTAAAATTACCAAGAGTGCAAGGCTTCACAGTAGCGATACGTTATTGATCCCTGCAGCAAAACTGTTGCAACTATATTTCCATTTGCCCCAATAGGAGATCTACTTGGAAACATGAAAACAGTGGTTCTTTGGTTGAGGGGGAACTCACAACACCACCCTGCGGCCCAACCTGTGTCCTTGCTACATCTGTACAATGTGTTAATGAATAACATAACTCCATCTGCACTGTATCCACAAAAATGGGATTGAAGCCACACTACCAATACCAAGGTATAGATCAGTGGCATCTCTGAGGAATAGATGCATTGATTGGATATGAGATCTAATGTCTGACTGCTGCCGGCATCTGAGCAGCTGTAATTTCTCCCTGATTAGGCTTCAGATTGCAATTACTTTCTGTATCGACAACACATGTTAATGAGACTGTTTGTGCCAGAATCTCAATTTACATGAACTGCGCTGTGAGCATGTATGGTTGAATATGGATGTTTAGGTGTGAGGTATGTGCTGAATATTTGCTAATTCTGTGTGTGTGTGTGTGTGTGTGTGTGTGTGTGTGTGTGTGTGTGTGTGTGTGTGTGTGTGTGTGTGTGTGTGTGTGTGTCTCCAAAAGGCCCGAGTTGATCAGAGTGTAGAGCGACAGCTGTGCAACAAATCAGAGCCCATTTACTGGTGACAGAGTCATTAAAGCCTGCTCATCTCATAAAACACAATGCACATGGTCAAATACCATTCACTCCATTCACGCTCATAACTCAGTCGACTGGGCACACATGCACAATCACACACGCTATAACACACAGAGGCAGATGCACACACACACACTCACAGATGCACATACAAACACACAATCTCTCGCAAAGCTAAACCGAGTGTGTCAATTGGAATGAGTACAGAGGGTGGTTTACTCTGTGTGTATGAGTGTGTGTGTGTTGTTTTTGAATCCATAATAAGTGGAAAGATAACGACACAGAGGTAAAGATGGATATTTGCTAAAAGCACAGCAGCAGTAAACACTGTCACACTTCTCACAGGGTTATTTTACGATAAGTGCACAGCACAAAACACTGTGTATCCTCTCTTCTTCTATGCCTCAGTATAGCACAAATTCACACAATATACAAAACAGATGTAGATTCATGCAAACCTACTGCATAGATAAAGTACATATACATAAACTCTTGGTTTTTCCTTTCACACACAGCCCTCTGGTACATTTCTTCACATCCACACTATGATCCCACATCACTATGATTCTGTCTTCCATATATAATGGTCTTGCACAGACTTGACTCATTTCCACACAGAGATATGCAGTGCAAAATATATTTATATTTATATCTATATTGCTAGATACAGAATTCATGAGCTGCTCAGTAAATGATCGCTTCAACGGTGGCAATAGGACCTTCTTGAATGCCAAGGACAAAAATGTTTTATTTTATTTTCTCTTCTCCAACACTGAGTAGCACCTGGTGTTGAAGGAGAGCATGGGTTAGCCCCCCTTCATAGATTTATACACTGCATTAGAAAGTCCTATCTGAGGATTAATGTGCCATAGGCAGGCATTGGAGTGTAAAATGCCACTAACCTCAATCTGATCTGGGGTCAGCTGCTAGACACTCAGAAGGTTATCAGCCATGTATGAGCTTGTAGTAACACCTGGGCTGAGTCAGTGCAGCAGCACCATATGGAGAGAAAGTTGTGTCACCAGTTGACAAATGATCCACATGTAAAAGTAAAGACATGGGTACGACTACTTGGGAATGAATTTCAATATTCACAAAGACATCTTCATGTCCACAAAAAATACCCAACCTGAAGAAATGTAAAACAATCTTACATAGAAATACAACCCATTGTCAGTGTGTGGCCATTCATTAATGGAATGGAAATGGAATTTCCATGTGGGAAAGTATATTTTCCTCCAAAAAAAAAAAAAAAATGTAAATTAAAATCCCATATTTCACCGTAATTTATTCACACAAAGCCGTCCACCTGTAATGGGCTCTCCTCTCCTCTGTCGGAGTATGAACTGCTCCACAACAGAAGCATGGTTTGAAGAAACGAGAGCTGATGCATGTCAAATAAACTGTATGCACTTTCTCTCCTTCTGGAACGCTTTTTTGAACAAAATGATGTACAATCCTGAGAACAATCCTGTCAGAGAGGAGTAAACAGCCCAGTGCAGAGAAAGGAGAGGAAAGCTCAGGGAGCTTATGTGACTGACAGAAACTGTTCCACTAAAAAGACTGCCAAAAAAAGCTAACTAGTGCATGCAGTCCAATGCAGTGAGGAATGCAGACTTGCATATCAGGGAAACTTAACAACCATTAAACAAACACATGGCTCAACACAGGAGGACCAATTCCTCAGGTCAACACTGAGCAGTTTACCTCCGCTGGAATATAAGTGACACTCACTCGAGGACAACACATTGTGAACATGGAGGACAGATGGTTTGAAAGAGGACTAACGTTATTTATGTAAAAAAAAAAAGAATGAAAGAAAGAAACCATCCCTCAACAGAGGAGGAGGTCTATGACAACCCTCATCCTACAATACATCTACAAAATGATCCTTTCATACGTTGCCAGGAGATTTATTGGCTATTCACAGTTGGCCTCATGTGACAACTCCAGTGAATGTAGTTTACACTTCGCCTCCAGTAACTCCAACAACCCCGACGACTGCTGTTACACAGCCAGGAGCACTTATAAGCCAAATGGTAACAATGTCCTTGATAATGACCCTACCAAGGTTAAATACCTGGGACTCTCCACCAGGCCGTCAGCACTGAAGAGGCCCCTTGGATGAGAGGTGAAATGCTCTAAAGTTTGTAAACTGAGTCCACTTGCCACTGACTCATCCCTCCTTGGATAACCATGACCTGGAGGACTGAGAAGCTTCACAGATATAAAGCTTGAATGCATACAACAGTGAATTACTTCGTTTTTTTCTAAGCAGATATACAGGACACGTTCTGTCACCATAAAGCTCATTACACTTTAGTAAGGACATCTACAAGTGCCAGATGACACACGTGGAGATCATTTACATAGACTGATCTGTACATTGTAGTTTACAATAATACAGTGTTGTGTAAAGGTCAAAAAGTAAGAAGAGATTATACACACACGCACGCACGCGCGCACACACACACACACACACACACACACACACACACACACACACACACACTTCTTCACAGTAAGGCATCTGTCTTACCTTTCTCTGAGAATTCACAATCCTTCATGGCCTGGTCACAGTCAGAGCATGTGAGCACAGCTATTAATGACCCGTTGACCTTGAGATGAAGAATTCTGCTATGCATCACCATATGCCTGAAGATGAAATTCAAAAAAGTCAGGGTTCCTTTTATTGTCAGCCAAAGTGTATCCTTTTCCATTTTCTTTTCCATTTCCAAATGAATTTACATTTTTTTAACAAAGTCCTCAGCGTGGTACAAGTTCTTTTGTTTTCTTTTATTCATACCATTGAAACAATGCTCTCACATGACTAACGTACTTAAACAAATTAATAATGAAAAAAGTGTAAAAATGAAGAATTATCTGCAGCACTTAACTTCAGGTTCCCATCTTTAGCATTTATAAGCAGCATATAAACATTTAATAAAAAACAAACATAAACATGTAAAATGTCCTTATATCTGCTTATAATTAAATAAGTGTACTATAATGAATAATTTATTTATATGGTACAAAAGTGTTACTGAATTTACATAAGTGACATGAAGGAAAAAACTTACCTGACAAAGCTTTTAATGGCTTCCCACTTAAAAGTTAGAATCTGACCATCAAACTTCTCAAAAAGTTCATTGCAACTTTTTTCAAGTACTTAAAAGCTATAATTCCCCAAAAGTTCTCCAAACTTGGAAAACAACTGTAGAGCTGAACACCCGCCACAGTGACAGGACAACAAAAGAGAAAAGTTCCTCTTTTCTTAAAGAATGCTGTCAGAGTGGTTTTGTTGCCACTTAAACTTTCAGGAAGAGAACGAGTCACAATGCTATCCTTTCAGGGGTGAGAGGGAGAGCCAAACAAGGGGGGTCACACAAGCCAAAATATAGCTGGGGGCTTAAACTCCGCCAAGTATGTGCCATGAAAAAGCACATTATAATCATTATTTATAGTATTGAAATGATGTTTTTAGGGTTTAAAATTAAATTCATACTTGCATTTACAGCAGAGACTAGAGAAGAAATGTCTTCCAGTCTGAAGTAAATGCAGAGTGTTGTTTAGCAAACTGTTGTGCCCCAGGCATGTTCAGCAGCACTACACACAGTTCCCCATTGTCCTGCCTTGTGACTCTATTAGTGTATCTCCTCTCAGCCAACTGCTTTCACACCACTGTTTTCCTTTCTGAGCTGGCCACGCCAAAAACAGCACAATGGCAAAAAGTCACAAGATCCACTTCAGGCACTGTTGAAAATCTCCCCAAAAAAAGTCATTACAAATAGATAATCCCAATAAATGTGTGAATGGAGCTCCACTCATACAGACACAAGATCTACAGCACACATTTGTTCCCAGCCTGTAAATATACTACAGCAAGTAACCCAAATATAAACTCTCACCTGGATTTTGTCCGTTGAAATTCGTTGGATGCTGGTACAGGTGAAGACAGGTGGGGAGCTGCAGTGATTTCCCTAAACAAACAGACACATGAGAGCACCTGCAATTCAAAAGCAGGCCAGCATGTATAATGAAACTTGGTCATGTCTCCCAAACCTCAATTTGCCTGCATTTGAATAGAGCAAAGGAATGTCAAACTGCAGTGTAAGTCACTAGGGTCCTGGAGTCAAAAGAACCACAAGGAAAATAACTTAATTCATCAGTCTCCAAATCATTCAGCCAAAACGTGGCTGTTGTTGATGTGCGATAAGCAGCATAAATAGAGAACTCTCTTGTCAAACATTTACAGTAAATATGCAGCAGTGCATCTGGTTTCACTTTGACTAAGGCTCTCTGACTGTAGAGGAATTCCTGCCCTCGTGTGGACAGAGGATGTAGATGCAGCATCTAAGAGAAAAAAGGGAAGCATTAGCATTATTAAGCAAAGGTCAAAATGTAGAGGAAGTATTTAGATTTGTGTGCTGGCTTGTGGTTTGCAGAGCTTGTAATAATTACAGAATAGCTACTAAAGAGCTCAAAGAACACAGTCACTGCACTGGGGGAACTATTTCAGACTTTTTCATTTCCCTCATCAGACTGATTAGTCTGATGTACATCTGCAGTTTTACTTCTGTAGGTCTATGTGTTTTTGTTTGTTTGTTTTTTTACTTGTACCTTTCAGTAAGGTGACAGGTCAGCTAGACAAGAGCACAGGTGTGGTGTTTTGATGACATCTGTGACCTGTCAGGCTCTATGGGGATCATACTGTAAACTCTACAGGTCTACAATCACAGCTGTCAACATCTGCCATTCTCTGTATCTGTCAGGTCAAATTGGCTTTTCTTTTGCAGAATGTGTGACCCAATATGATTACTATGGGGTCACAGTTTCTAGTTATCAAAATTAGCAGAGCTGCAGCTAACAAGCATTTTCATGAAAAAAATATTAGTGAATTTGAAACAAAATGTTAGAAAACCTTCAAATTCAGTTCACAATTATATAAGACAAACAAAACAAATTCACCAAGCTGAGAGGAAGTAACCATCACTCAAACCATAAATGTTTAAGCTCTAAAATACAGAATGTGATCAAGATAACGTTGTTTTCAGTGGCGCTGGTAGTGCAGTTAAAATGGTAATCAGGACAGGTGTAACACCTGTCTCTGGGAGGGGAGACAGTTCCATGACCTCTCCAGCCATGTCACCACCTGATTGGTCAAACCAAACATGTTAACTACATGCAGGTGCCTGCATGGCTGCAGTCCCACGAACTGTCGGCTACTTCCGTGGAACAGCAGCCTCTCCCTGACCACCCTGAAGTTTGAGAAGTATCCTTCGTCTTTGTTTGCGTTTCTCCTCATTGAGCGTCCCTGGCCATAACTCCTCCTTCTTATCCTATTGGCCACTTTCGCTGCACCTGTTCGGCCCACCCGCCAATCACACGTTTCGGTCGGTGTGCCCCAAAATGGCGGCTTCCAGTGCGCTGCATCAAACCTCATCATATTCGGACGCTAAATATTCTTATCTGCTGGTGGTTTAACGCTGACAGGAGGCCGAGCAGAGGAGGCCGAGCGGGCTGAGCTGTCGTCAGAGAAACGCGGAAACGGTTCCTCATGCTCTGCTCGTGCGAGGAGCCGCTGTCGGTGTCGCTCTAAAGCGGCTCGTGTTATCCGAGTATGGCCACCGAGAACAGGATCAATTTTTGGAGGAGAAACGCAAAGGTTCCTGGAAGGTGGGGTTTTAAACTCTCTTTTTCTATACGAAGCAGGGCTGCGTTCCTTTATTAAGTCTCAGTCTGATTCCGTTCATTATTGTTGAAAATATGAACAGTCAGAGCAGAAGCAGCGTAATGTCGCTTGAATCAACTCATGATGAAGTAACTTCATATTAGCTTAGACTGAGCTCCAGCTGACTGACGTATGACGCTCTGGAAGTTCATTCGTTGACCACACTGTAGTTGTTCGCAGGAGGACTTTTCAGCCTTTCCATCGTCTTTCTGAGTGTCTGCTCAGCCTCCAGCTCAGACAGACAGACAGACAGACAGACCTCCAGCTCTCTCCTTTCAGTAGCTGAGGTGTCAGTTGTCACAGTCAGTGCATCGCCGCCATATGCTTTCTCAGTGTGTGCTGAGGTGGTGACGCTCCTCTTAGGCCAGCTCCTCAGAGGGATGACTGCACTTCTCATGAGGACCACTGCAGTCATCTCTTTACGTGAGGCACAAAGGTACACGTTTAATGAAATACATCCTCTTTTGGTGGCAGTTTAATTTATTAAGACATCTAACAACATAAGCCGGTGGGTTTGGTGCGCTTAAGACAGACGGTGGAAAAACAGAATTATGTTCCTGAAGTAGGAGGAAGCATGTGGACCATCACCTTTGATTTAGGCCAGAGGCCTTGGCTAGTCCTGGCCTGTTTGTGGATTTCATTATAACCGTTCAGTACGTTTGACTGACTGTCAGCAAGCATTTGTGTGTCTGAAAAATAAATTCACAGCAAAACCCAGAAGGTTATTCAACAAGACTTTCCGCTGTTGTGAAGCTATTTCCAAAAGGTATTTTCCTCCCTCTTCTAAAAATCTGGATTCAAAAATATTCCATCATCTGCTGAACACAAAAGATTGTTTACCTGTTTCTCAGGTGGCAGCTCATTTTTTATGAAAATAAAAATTACAACGTAACCTCAATGTAGACAGATAGAACTCATATATTATACATATATCTTTGTTTACTTTGGTTCCTGTTGTATAACATCCATGGATGTTGACCTGAGTCATTTCTGCCTGCTATCTTTGTTTGGGTCAAGCCACAGAGTCACAACTTTGTAAACAGGTTCAAAGTGTCTGTTGTGCAGCAGAAGGAATGTCTTTCTCATGCAGATGTGTAGAAGCAGATTTGAAGATGAAGCAAGTGTTGATAAACTGTCCTGGACTTTTCAAACATTGCCAGTAGGTTATTTTTCAGGAAAACAGGAGTCTTACCGCTGTGCCTTGAGTGTAATCTTAATATATGACAGGCACAGACTGGGATGAGGTCTGTCCCAGCCTGCACAGCTTACTCAATGGGAATGGGTTAGAATGGGCACTGAGGACCTGCAGGTGTTTTTATACTGTCTTTTCTTTGATTCTCCTCACCCTGCACAGCTCCTCAGACCTCACTGATAAGACATGACCTATTCATGCTAATGCGTTTGTGTTCATATCTTTATTGGCCTGTGTGTCTTTATGGCTGTGAAGACTCTGAGTGGGCGTCCTGCACTGAAGAGAGGCCCTCTAAGGAGAGGGCGTCGCTGTCTTTGTCACACACACAGATCTTTCTCAAACTGTGGTGGGTGGAGTGCTGGAAACCCAAAGCCAAACATATGTTTGGACAGAAAAGCAGCATCCAGTCTTGCAGCCTGTCCTTGAGCTGCTCCTGATAACATAAGTCTGAGGCTGATAATCAGCAGGCCCAGTTCTCAGCCACCAGGCTTACTGTCAGTTTATTCATGCAAATGACTTGAATTAGGCCGACGTCTTTTAGCCTCAGGCACGAGAGGGCAGTTTGACAAAGTCCAAATGCTAGTTGTGATATTTGTTGCTTTGTGATATTCACACTAAAGCCTCTCATCTGCTTTTAATGAAGCACTTCTCATGATTGGAACAGTTAGGATAAACAGTGATGTTAGATTTAGTGTTAGACCACCATTATGGTGACAAAAAGAACAGTGTGTAAACAATCCTTTTCAGAGAGAGCACTCTTGAAAAAAGACTTCAGGCAGTCTCTCAGTAGCTTTGACCAAAAGCTGTCCTCTGTTGACAGTCTGATAAGGAAACTCATGGCGTATAGGCAAATTATTTGTTTACTAGACACACAGACCCAGACATAGGGTTAAGGTTATGAGGTCTGAGTTTTGAGCACGCATTACTTAATCCAGTAGAGGTTATTTTTAGGGCTGCAACTAACAGTTATTTTCATTGTCAATTAATGTGTTGATTATTTTCTCTAGTAGCTGTTTGGTCCATAAAATGTCATAAAATGGTGAAGAATGTTGGTCATTTAACTCACAGAGGAGTAAAGACAGCAGAAAATGTTCACATGTAACAAGCTGGAATCAGAGAATTTGAACTCCTTTTTTCTTTAAAAAATGTGTCAAACTGATTAATTGATTATCAGAGTAGTTGGTGATTAGTTTAATAGCTGACGAATAATTGATGTGCCGTTACAGCTCTAGTTTTTCTTTAGAGAAGTCCAACCGTTTGAGAAGGGTTTACAGTAGGAGGCTGCTCTCTGGCGGCTTTGTGTGAAGGAAAGGAGCACTTGACTGTGTCTGCTTTGGGTCGCCAGAGAGTTGGAAAGAAGCTGAGCATTAAGATTCTCACATCCGCTGAACATAATGTCCACCACAGGGTGGAGAGGAACACGGCGGCTGTGCAAGCTGTCCTCTAGTTCTGTTCAATACACAGTAAAACCTCCAGGTCTAAATAAGACGGGGTAAAGGGTTAGTTAATAGCAGGGAGGAACTGACATGTCATCTGTCAGTGGAAAGCAGAATGTGAGGCTGCATTTGCTGGCTCTGCACTTCAAAAATACTCCCCACTGGGTTTCAAAGCTTTGCAAAGTCATTCAAAAATGTCGGCACATCGTTGAGACAGGTCGCAAATTAAAAGACTTTTTCAGGGACCCTAAAATAAGACACCAGTGTCAGGGATTTTCTGTTAAAAGATGATCTGTCCATCCCTCGTCCACTCTCAGATATCATCACAATCACCCATAAATGCAAGTCTTTTAGTTATCCGTAACTGTGCATGCTGTGATCACCTGTAGAACCACTCATGTCATTTACATTATTCTCTGCTCATGGTCTGGTCTGGCTTTTGTTGGCAAAATGTCAAGGTTGTTGTGCTCTTACATTAGTGAGCAACACATCAATATCAGAACTGGTGATGAGCACTGTCCATTTCAAGCAGGTGGGCCATGCCATCAGCTGCCTAAGGTACGCTGGTATTGAGAAAGTGAAGAGGCTCTTAGGAATAGTGGTCTGATGAAAAAACTTGAATGGAAAATATTTTGAATAATTTTGATGAGAGATTTGACATAAACCCTTCTTATAGAAACAATACATGCAAATGTCTTTTCTTTTAGCCCCTCCTGTGTCCCTCTCTTGTAAAAGCTAAGCTACTTAATGATTTGTTTCTTATCATGTATCATCTCTGTATTGCACACCTTTCATGTCATGTTAAAAACATGTATTTCAAAAAATGAAAAAATGTCCAAAAATGTGTACCACATACAGTGTATGGCGTCATTGTTTCTTGTCTGTAAAGCCTCTTTTTGTTCTCATGGATGGTTGCCTGAGAAAGACCTTGTAGGTTGAAACATTGCATCAATCAAAGTTTGCTCATTTGAGTGCAGACGTCTCCTTTTCCTTTGTGTGCTGTTTTGTTGTGCATGTGTGCCCAACTAGAGTTGGATGTGCCCACGCTCTTTGCACATGGTGCATGGCAGCCATACATCCAAAGAGTCCTTTGCAGCCGTGTTGCGTTCCCTTCTGTGATCCCTCGTTGTTCGTTGTGCTCTAAGTGAACTTATTTTGAAGGGATTAAGCTACTTACTGCAACAATGAAACAATGGAAAATATGTGTGACAAGGACAGGACATTAGTCTTCAAGCTTTCCTCTATATAATAATTGATGAGTAGATTTGCTGAGGTGACAGCATTTCACATGTCGTCTTCTACAGTGTACAGCCAGTTTATGGAGCACAGCATCCACCTCTTGACCCACGATTGCGTCGCACGTAAGTGCTAAACCCAACTGGACAGCATGGCGTCGTGATACCTACTTGGGTGCATTTTATTCAACTTATTTATTTCAACTTTGTTTCTCAGCATATCGTTCCATGCTTCGAGTATGTGTGGACTGCATGCACCTGTGCCATACCTGTGCTGACCTTTGACATTGTTTAACTTGATTTGTTTAACAGACTTTGAGTTTTATCACCCTTTTTTGTTGGATTTTCAGGGTTTGTTTTGGTTATTTTTTTGTTTTTTGTTCTTTTTGGCGATGTCATCAATGTGCTGCCATGAGTGAGACCAATGCATTCTTCAATTTTCCCTCTTTCTTTCTCTTTCTGTCTGCTTCATCTCTCGATTGGTCTCTCTGCAGGTATCCCAAAGACACAAAGCCCAAGTTCAACAATCTCAAGTCTAAAAAGGCCTCTAGCTTTCATGAGTTTGCCCGTAGTACCAACGATGCGTGGGACATTGACGATGAAGAGGACGAGGATTTCCTTGCGACCCCCGCCCCTGCATCCGTGGCATCAGGCCAGCAGTCTGTGTCCACACAGAGCCAGGTATCTATAAGACATTTTTCTCACTGAGCAGTTACGGGCATAGAGTTGGTCTGAAATGAGAGGAGATATTCTGATGTGTTTCCATCCAGCATCAGCAGAATCAGGCCGGTGACACAGAAATGTGGGACTCACACAGACCAGAAGCTTTCAGGACAGATGCTGAAAAGCTCCAGGATGTACAGGAGGAGGACACAGAGTGCGAGCATGTTAACGGCAAGGTTTTCAGGTCTAGTAGTGATGCCCACCTCAACACGTCCTCAGGTATGTGGGTGATATTCTGTAGCACTTCATTCAGCATTAAGAGCTACTGAGCAGCTTATCAGGGGATTCATAGTGAAGCTAATTAGGGGACCTAACAGTTCAGCTAGGCCTAGTAGGATTATATCTGTGCATGGTTACATAACGCCACTTAGGCTGAAGTTGCCCTTAAATTCTCATCTAAGGATGCCTTAGAAAAGAAATGTCTTTGGATTGTATCTTTCCGCGTTCTTTGAGGAGAACATTCTGGCTTTCTTTTTGTATTCTTTTTGTTCTCCATTTTGGAGAAGCTAGCTGGCACTGACAATAATGCTGTCAAGTCACATTAAGGGATGATGATGTGAGTGGAGTGTAACCATGGTAACTGAAGTGCACATATGCTGTATTATGACAACAACTACTGTGACAGCCTTAGTCTAAATACTTAGGCAAGGAGACATTCGAAGAGGCTTTTTGCAAAGCTCCCAAATCATCAGCAACCTCAGTTGAGGCAAAATATTTCCCTTAGCTTAATCAAATATTTTGCATAAGGGACAAACTTAAATTTGAAACTAGAGGGAGTTTATGCAGCTGGGCGCAGGCCTGTAGTTTGAGCCTGGCAGCACATTCTGCAGTGAAAATGAAAATGAAAATGTTTCTCCATATGCTGTTATACCCATGGGCACTGAAGTGTTTTCAGTGATACAGACGAATGACTCTGGTCAAACTACCACCGAGTTTATCAGCATGAACACAGTATTACTGGGCACTGACAGCGTATCTTACCACAGTTAGTAATAATAATAAACTCTATTTGTATAGCACCTTTCATATAAATATTGCAGCTCAAAGTGCTTCACAATAAAGCAATCACATGCACCAAGTGCTTCACATAAAAAAATAAGGTCTTTAAATTGTCTTTGTGAAAAAAAGAGGAATTCTATCTGACCCTCACACATGAATCACAAACGTATCGCACTGTGTGCCTTGAGCCCCCAGCATCTCTGCTTGTGGTCAGCAGGACTAGACTGTGTTTATACTGTGCAGCTCCTATCCGCGACTGTATGACTCTACTCTATGTGATTGTGAGGCAGGACGTTGGTAAAAATGTCAATTATCTCCAGTTATGTGATATAAGGAATATCAAACTGGCACATGAGCTGTAGAACACCATAATAAGTTAAAAGTTGCACAAAAAGAATTTATGCACACTGATAAAAAGATCCAAATTTTAAAGAATATCAAAAAGTTGGAAGGCAGTCTGTCTTCATTATAATGTATTAGTTAAATATATCAAAGATACATAATATAACCTTGTCTGGTCCTCTTCAGTTCGTTCCTCGCTCCAGAAGCAACATACTCTCCCAGCTCGTCCCATCATCCCACTGGTGGCTCGTATCTCAGACCAGAATGCATCAGGGGCACCGCCCATGACGGTGCGAGAGAAGAGCCGGCTGGATAAATTCAAGCAGCTGCTGGCTAGTCCCAACACTGACCTAGGTAGGAGGGCAAAACAGCCACACTGTCGTTGTGTAGATTTAGAGTAGTTATTGGTTCCAGGTTAACCCTACTTTCTGAGTTAGTGGTTGACCGATTAATCGGTCAGCCTTGTGAGATAATCTGCATCGGCCAATGCCTGTGCTCGAGAGGCAGACGTGTCACAGACAATGCAACAATAAAGTTAGTGTTAAATAATTGTTCATTTAAGTTAGGCAGTTGTGTCTCATTTGTTATTATCATTGGATTGGTGTATTTGCAGTATATACAGTATCTGCCTTCAGCCGTCCTGCTCTGTAAATGTTTGTATCGGCCACTGAAAAATCCATATCAGTCGAACACTGAGCTGAATGTACTGTCTGTCAGTGTGATTTTCTACAGAGTGAAAGTGTTGATAATGTGTTTTTATATCTTGCTCTGTGCTGTTACAGAGGAGCTCCGGAAGCACAGCTGGTCGGGCATCCCAAGAGAAGTCCGGCCAATCACGTGGAGACTTCTCTCTGTGAGTCTCATGACCTGAAATTTTGCAACATCTGATGTTTTTAGAACGTCAGAAGCCTTACCCGTACAGGCAGCCTTATCTCCTCTTCTCTCTTATCTCAAATGGCTGGCCTGTGAAACTGTTCACATAATCAGAGAAAGCTTCTCCTCACTGGCATTTTCTCTCCTTTCCTCTGTGTCTGACAGGGCTACCTCCCGGCCAACAAGGAGCGCAGAGAGCTGGTGCTAAAAAGGAAGCGGGAAGAATATTTTGGTTTCATAGAGCAGTATTACCACTCCAGAACAGACGAGCACTATAAAGACACATACAGACAGGTAATATACCTGTTAACAAATGGAGAAAAGCCTTTAAACTGCAACTACTCATCAGTAAACACCATAATATCGATGATATTGAAGGGAGGATATTGTAGGAAACATGCACAAACATGCTGTCGGCTTTGATTGTCCTGAGTTAAGATCTCAATCATTGTTTTTCCTGTTAGATCCACATCGACATTCCTAGAACCAACCCTCTGATTCCCTTGTTCCAGCAGCCTGTAGTACAAGAGGTAAGATCTGAACGTGTGAGGAGCAGTGGAGTTACAGACAGTGAGGGCTACCTCACCATGGTAACCAATCGGTTTACTGGAGAGCTGGATCTGGAAAAACAGACAAATGTACTTTACAATAAAATGACAAGAAGAAGAGCAATAGAGAGAGAGATCAGTAGAATCATTTTGCTTACCATGATAAATACAATAATAAAATGATTTAAGGTAAATGAAGAGATGTTTTTGTACGTGAAGAGAGAGGAGAGCCACGGAGTTGAACTTGCACTGTGATACAGGCCTCAGGGCTCATTTCAACAAATCCTAGCATGGCTTTAGCTCATGTCAAATACAGACAAATGGGACTGGAGACATTAAATAAACTTAGTTGTTGTCTGCCTCAGATAACTCATGACCCAGTCAGTGATGTAGCCAGTGCAGCAGCCACAGAGAAAGAGCCATCAGATTACTGGAGAGGAACTGTTCTATAGAAAGGAACTTCACTTAGTCTGATTGCTCCTCAAATGTGGTGATTTTATGTGGGTTTTCAAACACTGAAGATCTGTGTCCAGACAAGCAGTGAGCCTGTGGAGAACTACAATGAGCTTTTCTGATACTGAGCTTCAGGTGATTGTTGTTGCACCATGTGATGAAGCTCTCTATCAGTCCTCTGTACTCCTCTGGAAAACTAGGCTCTAACTCAAGGGTTTCAAATTTATCACTCAAAGGTCTGCATGAGAAATTTGGCAATAACAAAATAACATTGGATTAATAGATTACAGTCACATCTCTTGTGATTGGTCCAGCATGAAACTGAGGCAGTCGAGGCTCAGACAGTCAGTCCATATTTATTTCAGACTCAGACATTTTCTTACAACTACATTTATGCTAGTTGTGGAAATTCGAGACACATTCTTAATCTGTCATTCTCCAGTGTATTGTCAATATGTGAACACAACAGCATCAACACACAGCACTCTCTCCACAGTTAACATGGCCATGACAGTGATCTCAGTGATAGAGAAATAAGCCACATTAAAAACACATTCATGTGGACACAGGATGACTGCAAAGGATCTCCTGCTCAGCTGTATGGTCAGCATCATTAACAATTTATTGAACAATACAAGGCTTATTTCAAAATAGAAAATAGTACACTGAATAACGGCTTGTAGCCCATTCAGAACACGAGATATGGCAGGGGTCTTCAACTGCATGTGTGCAAGTGCCAGAATCTTTCTAACCAGACGCTGTGGGGGCCAGACTTTTAAATAAAGAAATCAAATTCATTTAGCCCTAAATGCTTTCTTACACAATAATTGTTACTTTTGTGAGTCTGGATGAGTCAACAGACTCCTAAAAAACATGGAAAATTCATCATGATCACAAGATGCTGAACTAGAAAATGCTCCCAGACCTCCATCAAGGAGGCAGTCAGTGCTTCATACAAAACACCAAAACAAACAGTTCAACTACCAATGAATGAATCCTGATCTCTGCAAAAAAGCTAACAAAAACACTCAGTTTGAGACTCAAAGCAACAGTTTGGCAACAAAAATAAACCCAAGCAACGGCTCTTACATTGGGGCTGGGAAAGCTAATTGACGCTCATCCAGTGGTGAGTAACATTTGATGCGTACATTTTCTGATTTCATTTATATTCCACGGGTGGGATGCGACTCTTTGGCAGGCTGCCAGTTTACAATATGGGATGGGTCCAAATGTAGATTGAGGTCCAAACTTTATGAAGGCCTCAACTGAGTGAAGACATGTTTCTCACTGGACATTATTCTCTAGAATCATTAATATCTCCAAATCTCGAGAGTAATCCTTAACTCATCAAATATCTGCTAAGTTACAGTAATACTGTCATGCTGCAAGGCAAACACCATGAAACTACAGTCTAACCCTAACCCTTGGCAATAAATACTGAAACTGGTGCTAATCCGAGGTCTCTGTACCATGGGGACTGAGCATGTGATGTAGTGTTTTGCACTTTAAAGGTAAGAATTTATTTGGCTCTTTTCCTCGAGTTTTACATATTGAAACTCTGCTGTAAAAACTGAGCCTACGCAACTATACAACAGTGCTAAATGTTCCTCTAATCCCATAATAAATCTGGCATACATGTGATGAACTGTTCTGTTCATCTTTCTTCTGTTCTCTTTCATTCCATACTGTAGGTGTTTGAGCGTATTCTTTTTATCTGGGCCATCCGTCACCCAGCCAGTGGTTACGTCCAGGGGATCAATGATCTGGTCACGCCCTTCTTTGTCGTCTTCCTGTCTGAGTTTGTCAGTAAGTTACTTTTGGGAACATTCCTGCACAGAGTCCTGTTTCATTCACACTGGACCAGAATCACTCATACTGGGCTTTTTTTGCACGGTGATCTGGTCTGGGTCTCTATTCTACGTGTTGTTGGAACAGGATTTTCTGATTTTCTGTCTGCATTTTAAACCAGCATGGGTTAGTGCTTTTTCTTATCAATTAATCTTTTTCACTTAATAATAGAAACAGAATTGCTGATGTCTTTTGTTTAATATACCTTACCTGTCTTACCATTGCTTCGCCCTCTGTGTCAGTGTCAGCTCACCTGAGCAGATGCCCCACACTGAAGTCTTATATCAGCCTGCATTAGTCTCATGATTTATCTTTAAGACATGTGTTTTAATTCCTTTGTTCATTATCTGTGATGTGAAAACATCAGATTCTGGTGCAGTAAGAGAAAGTAACAGTGTCTCCTGCTCATAGTTCAGTTTGAAAATCCCAGTGCAACATGGAGCATCTCTCCTGCCGGGCTGCTGATGAGTGAACACACAGTCACACAGCAGTAGAGGGTGTTGTACCAGCATCTGATTCATGAGTAGTTTAGCCAACTTAACTCACAGTCAGCTGTGGAGCTGAGAGCATCAGAGGAGCCAACAGACCGGAGTCACACTGCCCTGCCTGTGCTGCCCAGCGTGTCCCTTTCCATTACCCTTCTCTACGTCCATCACAGTTAATTGCAGTGGTTAGGTCTCTTTGAGAAGAGACTCAGTTTGTTAATATGTGCAGCCTGTCGTCCTGTAGTGTGCATTGTTCAATGTACAATGATGCCAATATTTGGGGACAGCCCAAGATGTTACCACATCCAAGGTCACAAACATTTCTTCAACCAACCCCAGTAGAGAGCAGCATTCAGAAATCCAGAAGTCCCACTAAGAGTCATCTGTATGAGTCAAGTCATTTCTGTTTCATTCACTGTTGTTTGCTGTTCCAGTAGAGGATGTGGAGAGCTTTGAAGTGGCCACGCTGCCCCTGGACACCCAGAGAAACATCGAAGCGGACAGCTTCTGGTGCATGAGCAAGCTGCTGGATGGAATACAGGTCTGGTCACAAACATGCATTTCAACAATGCTTCTTGAAAACTGAAACTGTGCTGGTTTACTGAAAATGGTATCCTTTCAGGACAACTATACCTTTGCTCAGCCTGGAATCCAGAACAAAGTGAAAGCTTTAGAAGAGCTGGTCAGCAGGATAGATGGTAAGTGGACTCCTGTCAGTCGCAGTAAGCAGTTTCATGTGTCTCTCAGGGTTAAGGTTGCCTGTACTTTGTACTGACGTGTGCCCTGCTCATTCCGCTTTGTCTGGCCCTTGTTTACCATGAACTCATACATGTAGAAAATGGTCGACACTTGGTAACATCTGTCTGTCTGTCTGTCTGTCTGTCTGTCTGTCTGTCTGTCTGTCTGTCTGTCTGTCTGTCTGTCTGTCTGTCTGTCTGTCTGTCTGTCTTTAGAGGACATTCACAATCATTTTAAAAAGTATGAGGTAGAGTATCTGCAGTTTGCTTTCCGGTGGATGAACAATCTGCTGATGAGGGAGCTGCCGCTTCGTTGCACTATCCGTCTCTGGGACACCTACCAGGTAGAGCAGAGCGTACACCTCATCAAAGCTTCGCAATACAAAGTTATGCAGTACAACAGCAGCACCGAAGCCTGAAAAACTACATAGTATAGAATTCAAACTGCTGCTGGTTCTTTACGCACTTTACGTTAAGTTAACTTGGTTTAGGGCAGACTCTCTTCTCCCTATGGATGTCCTGGCTTGTAACCTTTGGAAAATGGTCAAAGTCATGTTGTAATTGGCTGCAATACTGTTCTGTTTTCCTCAGGCTGAAGCAGAGGGTTTCTCACACTTCCACCTATATGTATGTGCTGCTTTCCTCATTGAGTGGCGCAAAGAAATCCTCTCCATGGTTGACTTTCAGGTACCGATGTCTTTGTAGTGATACCTGTCATTTGTAGCAAACACATTCATGTCCTGCTCAGGTTCAGTTTCAATAACTTTGATCTCTTAACCTTTAGTCTTGTGCCATCATCAGGTCAGTTGTCTTATGTGATAGTAAATTGACTCCTCTTGGGTTTTGGACTTTTGTTTGGACCAAACAAGATGATTTGAAAATGTCCCTTTAGATAAGTCTGATTTAAAGGTTAAATGTTTACATTTTTCATCTCTGGCATGAACTGAAATTACAACATGAAGTATTTAATGATGATTACAGCTTTTAGAGCCTGATTCCATTGTCTCAGTCAGAGAATTGACGTACCGGCCTGCAGACAGTATATACTGTATATTTGAAATGTTGTCCACACTGTTATTAACCTCTGCCTACCAAAATAGTGTCAGTGTCTCAAAGTAAACTCCTGTTTACTTACTCTTCAGGGCCTTCTTATGCTACTGCAGAACCTTCCTACAATCCACTGGGGTAATGAGGAGGTGGGTCTCCTCCTGGCCGAAGCTTACAGACTGAAGTACATGTTTGCAGACGCGCCCAGCCACTACAAGAGATAGGCCCAGGGCTGCTCACAGCAAACAAAGTAGCTACAGGACGAAATGACAGAATGGATCCGCAGCATCCAAAATGCTCCACACACTAACTTTTGTATTTGAGATCACCTGAGGATTCAAGTATTCAAGTGCAGCTCCAGGACACCTGCAGGATGTTATCTCAGAGCCACAAACGTATCCTGTGAAAATAAAGTGCAGTAAGTATCACTGGATTTGGGTTTATGGTGCACCCGTAGAGCTCAGTAAATATGAGGCTATCTGCAGTTAACATGAAGCACTGAATCAAAAGACTGTTACAGTATGAAAATAACATAGCTAGGCCATCTTGGTTTACTTCTTTTGTTTTTGGTCATGCTACATTGATTGTCTCTCAAATTAAATGTACACTTGCTGTAATACGATGGGATGATGAATGTTTATGAGATCATCCTTCTAGTGAAAGATGGTATCTACAGATTATTATTTTCTTTTTTTTGTACTTAATTTACAGAGGGAACGTATTAGTCTGACACTGTCAAGCTGTTATAGCATTTTGGTTTAAGGGTTACCAAATCTGCACTAAACAATCAATCTATGAAAGTCCTTAGTTTGGATTTCAGTCAGTCGGTTTCACTGGCACTCATATTTCGGCTGGTATTCAGGTGTAAGACTCTAGAATTCCCTGTTCATATGTCAGCTGAAATGGGTCGAATCTAATTTTGCCGACTAAGATGAATCTAAATTTTATTAGATTTTAGACAGTTAAAATTCTATTTTCCTCAGAGATTTCGTGCACGTGAACACTCACACTGGCACAAAATGAGATCAGCAACAACTGGTCTGTTTTGACCTGAGAGTGCTGATTTTACAAATCTCCTTTATGCATAACGATGTGAGTGGTAGTCTTCTAAATGATTTTTTGCTAATCTATAAAGGATCAAATTTACATACCTGTGGTCACTGTAAAACTGCATATGCATAGCACATAGTTCAATGTTCAATAATTTTGATAATTTGATTGTTTGTGGGGTTGAAGACATTTTTAAAATGGAGGAAATGCCTCTCCGTGCTTGTTGGTACTGAAGGACGTTTATTCCCACCATCCTACTTGAGAAACCGTGCAGCTCAGAATATGACGATGCCTTTGTCTTGAGCATATATAATGTACTCCTGTCTTGATAACTGTAACATGGACGCTTTGTTATTATTAATGCTTGTGTTTTATGTTTATCTGTGGTTCAGGTTTGGTTTTATCTGTGACTTTTTCCAGTCTGTGACATGATCCAAGACACCTTTTTTTCCGGGAGCGGGTTAAAATGTTTGTTACTTTGCATTTACCTTCATTACTGTGCTAATTATAACACAAAGTATGTTTGAAAGCTATGACAATCATTTGCCTTTGGTAGTTTGATTTCCAAACCGTTAGATGTGTTTTAAAAGTTTTTGCATTGGTCATTTGTTTGATGCGTGAGGCAAAAGCTTCTGAAGCAAAAGCTATAGCAGCGTAGCAGCGTTTAAATCAGGGTGGAATACAAACTGGTTTCCTGGCTGTTACACTGGTCATTGTACAATACAACCAACTGAATGGAGAAACATCTTTCAGTGTTAGAATGACTCCTAATTCTTATTCAAGAATTAATAAGTATCTCTACTTATGTATATACATACATATATGTGTATGTGTGTGTATATGTATGTATATATGTACATGTGTGTGTGTGTATATGTATGTATATATGTACGTGTGTGTGTGTGTGTGTGTGTGTGTGTGTGTGTGTGTGTGTGTGTGTGTGTGTGTGTGTGTGTGTGTGTGTGTGTGTGTGTGTATACAGTATATATGTATATGTTTATATATATATGTCAAAGTTTCTTTATGGCATTATATTAGTGGAGTGCTTCTGAAGATAGTATGGTACTTAAATTGAGTCAGAGATTGTTATTGTTTTGGAAAAGTCTAACATTATGTCATACGCCTATTTATGGCTCATTCATTGTCAGTTAAGCTGCTTCTGATCTTGTGTTAATCAACCTTGTTTAAATCCATCTGAAACGTTTTGAATGTTTTTCGACAGTATGCCTTTAGCCTTAAAGTGGGTTTTCTACATTCAGGTGCACCAACTGATTGTGTCACTACTGAAATGGTATTGTTCACTCCACACTGTTTTTATTGAAAGGTCATATTTTTTCAAAATATGATATTGATAAAATGAAAAGTTGTTGATTTGTTTCAGAACTGTTTTGTTTCAACAATAATTTGCCAAATCTTTATTGAGCCAATACAATACTTAAATTATTACAGTACCTGCTGTACATTAACTTTTTGTTTATATTAAACGATTGTTCTTCATTTTGGCATTTGTGTGTATGTGTATGGGGGATATTATGTTTTCACTGTTTTCATATATTAAAAGGACTTTTATTTCTGCCTAAACAAACGAGCTTTTGTTTTCATAGCAATAAATTGGTAACCCAGTATAGACTGTTGAAGCTCAAAAGCTGTTGGTTATCTACTCAAAGAGTCTAAACATATCTAAGCTGCAGTACTTAGAGTGAGGACATATTGAATCTATCGTACACTTCATAATAATATCAAATAACCTTTAGACATACAGTATGTTTGAGGTTAAGAAAAAACAAGTTTAGAATATCAAGCAAGATAAGTAAACAAGAGCCTACACTAATGAAATTGTACTATGTAATGAATGTACTGTAATGAAACTTTACATCACTGAAAAATAGGTTTGTGTCACCTGTAACAAAAATGATGATCTGTGCTTCCTAAAAGTATCGTCAACTTTTTTTCTTCACATAAGGAAACACTTCCTGTTAGTCTGGGGTTTGTGCCCTGAACCCAAAGTGGGCATGTTGAAACAAAACTTTACATAGTGGAAATCATCTGGATGATCTGAAGATGGATTTAGTATAACACAGATGTGCTTAAAAAGAAAGGTCATACAGAGTCAGACAGCGTACTGACGTTACCATATCTGAGTTAACGTCAGGTGTGGTTACACAGCGACAGGGCAGAATTTAATCTAGAGGGAATATTACGGACAAGGAAGGAAACAAGCTAATATAAGAAGATTATAGCTGAGTCAACATTGATTTATGGGGTTCATTTAGTAGTGTAAATACACCTTTTCTGCAGATTCCGGTGCAGTAGGTGGAGCCATGTACCTTCAAAGTCATGAATTGCAATCTGTGGGAAAACGAAAAGAAGAAGAAGTCCACCCCTCCCCCCCCCCCCCCCCCCCCCCCCCCCAAACTCAGGTTTCACTTTTGCAGTCATGCTAGAGTGGTCTGTGTCAGCGAAACGACATGCAAACGGAACACACCGCCTGAATTTAACCATTTGGCAATTCAGCCACTGCACCGCTGAGTGCCGAGGTCAGCTGCTTTACACGGAAAATGTGCGTTTACATGTTAGCGCAGCTAGCAACGAGCTAACGTTAGCAAACACGAAGCTAGCCAGTGGTCGCGCAGTAAGGTTAGTAATCCTGCTGCTATGCCATTGACTTCACATTAAATGGACATTTTCTTCCCCTGTTATTATTTAGCAGGGTGTCTGTGTGGCTGTAAAGTTAAACCTACCACTTATCGATAACGTCAGCAAAATAGAGGAAGAAGTTGTGAAGAAGGCACGCTTCCCCTTTCCCTGTCAAAACTTGACGAGCTTTGACTCATTCAGCCTCAGTACCTCTTAACCAAACACTGCTGAATGTTGGAGCTGTTTATTTTTATTCTTACATTTGTGAGATTTCCACGTGAATGACTCAAACCTCTACTGTCTGCACTAATACAGGAGAAGCTTGGTGAAAGAAGATGGATGGAGTCAGCTGGAGCACTACAAGGGCCCAGGAGTCGTTCAGCCGCTCCAGGACAGCAGCAGACACTCTGTCGAAGCTCGCCAGCTTCATTGCACGGGCTGAGACCAAACAACACACACGCAGCGAGAGGCGCCAACCATCCCACCTGTCCGCATATATTTGTCCAGAGTGTGGGAAGGGCTTCCCTTATACGACAGATCTGCTGCACCACCAAGAACTGAAACACACGTTACCCAAGCCTCACCGGTGTCCCTCTTGTGGGCAGGAGTTCTCCCTGAGGTCGTCCTTACTGCTACATAAGTGTGATCATGATTTCTCCCCGTGTGAGCTTTGTCATGGAGAATCACCGCTCAGTTCTCCATGTCCTGCATGTATGACTCACACCACAGATCCTGGCAGGCCGCAGAGCAAGTCCCCTCACTGCCAGCCTCACCTCCTGGACACTAGCCCTTATGCATGTGCCCCATGCGGGAGAGGTTTCAGCCAGAAGCAGGCTCTGCTGCACCATCAGCAGGCTGGTTGTAGTGAACCACGATCCCCATCAGATATAGTTGATGCCAGTAGCCTTCCAGATGATTCTCCACCAGTTTCTGAGGGAGACTCAACCCGCTCTGATTCTTCAGCTGCTCCAGGTTCCAGCAGCAGAGCTGTCAATCGGTGCCAATTTTGCATGAGAGCCTTCCGCACAGAGGCTGGACTGACACGCCATGAGCAGACCAACCATTCAGAGGAGCGACTGATGGCTCCACAGGGGCAGAAGACCAAAGGGGAAGCTACTGGTGAAGAAGCAAGAAAAGGAGGGAATGTCAAAGTGAATGTGGATCCAGTTAAAAGGCCCAAATCCCAAAAGAAGTGCATGAACTGTCGCTCTTGTGACATGGTTTTCAGAACCACCTCTAAGCTGTACCTGCACAGAAAAGAGAAGCACAGCAGAGAGAAAAGCATGAGGAGAGAGCCGAGGCCAGTCATGAGCAAGTGCAGGAAAGCAGACGCGTATCCGTGTGAGGTCTGTGGAAAAGTCTTCTTCCATCATTTGTCACTTAGGGCTCATTACAGACAGCACACAGCCTCAAGCCTGTCACTAGGATGTACCACCAAAGACCCAAATTTTTCAGAAAATACACCAAATAAAGTCAAAACCAGCCTCGCAGATAACAAGACAGTTAGGGCGGGTCCAGGGAAGCCCAGGAAGGTGGCCAGATTAGAGAACAAGGTTACCGATCCAGAGAGATGCAGAGAAGTGCCTGAAGTGGAGGAGGTGCTGGAGGAGGAGGAGGTTGAGAGAGAGTTCCCATGCCCCTCCTGTGCAGAGGTTTTCTTCCTGCAGTCGCAGCTAAGGGAGCACGTGGAGCTCCATCAGTCGTCCGTGAGGAGGAGACAGTGCAGTGTGTGCACAAACGAGATGGACACCTGTAAATGGCTGGGCTCAAAGAGACAGAGACAGAGGCTGTACCACTGTGTGCCCTGCCAGCAGGGTTTCTCAACACTGGACTGTTTCCTAGAGCACTGTCAGGAACACCTGCGAGTCAGGGTGGAGGAGGACAGCATCACAGAGGGCTACACACATCAGGCCAGCAAAGCCTGAGATTCACTCTGAATGTCATCAGCAAATGCCTTTTTGCCATGAAGGATTAGATAGTAATGAAATCTTTATGGAGTTCTTGCTGATTAACCAGTTCATTGATAGAGCATTTACAACATTTTTTACATCTAATGCTGTTGGTTAAATGTTGTCCATACCAACATATTGAAGCTTAAAGAGAATGGATTGTCAGAGGACCATACTGAGATTTTTGCATGTTTTATTTGGCCCTTTACTGTAAATCAGACTTACTGCGTTTTCTTTTCTTCTTCAGATTTTCAGATGTTTTCTACATTCATGGCAGCCACGTATTTCTTCCTCAGTGCGGTATGTAAATCAGTATGTGTGAGATCATTACAGCAGCCATTTAATTCACTTTTAAGCACTGCATATTAATACATTTGAAAAGTGAACATTTTAGTGTGTTCACTTGATATTAAGTTGGGGTATCCCGCAAGCACTTGTACGGCCCATTAATGAGCTCAGTTAATAAATTCAGCTGTATTACAATGTAAAGATGACATAACTTCGACTCAACGTAAGTCTGCAAGTCGATTTCATACTTTAATGAAATACACTGAATCTTGTGGCCGCCTGAAAAGTTGGGGGAAAACATGCAAAAACAGCAGTATGCTCTTCTGTTAGATTTTGGCATCACTGACACACCACTGTTTCATACAGAAGACTTTGTTCCCCAAAAGCATCTTAAAGTAAAGAGGGACTTGGCCCCATACATCTACAATGGGACTAAGATCATCTTCATAAGGTGCTTTTTGGGAAATGAGTCCCTCTGCACAACCATCATATGTTTTAGCCAAAGCACTGCCAGAGATATCACGTTTGCTAGAGACTATTTTTGCACCAGACACCTGGAGTGCTTTATCTAATTGAGGTCAGATTTGTCTTCTGTGTATTGTAGTTATTTTTTTTATTTTTTATTTTTTTGACAGTTTTGGCAATAATTAGTCATGGATTGGTGGGAACTTTGGTGTGTCACTGTCTGGATTGTCACTGCCGTGTGTTGGACCTGAGTATTTCTATTGAATTTGTAGCTCTGCTCACAGCACCTGGATTGAAATTTAGTGCTTTGATCAAGCTTACAGAGTATTTCAAGTGCTGCCCCCGAGTATGAAGAAATCACTTAGTGTGAAATGTTAACGTTTGTGCATCATGCTCCATCAAGGTTCCAACATGTGGTACTTGTTTTTGCCATAAATGAACAAACTTTCAATGGCTGTAATAGATAGTTACACCTAATACAATGCCTTTCATTAAGACCTGTCTTCTTAGCTGATCAGAATGCCATGGCCATGCACCTGATGTGTGTTTAAGATTTGGGGCTGTAGGCACGGCTACTTTTCACTGTCTGTTTAGCTGGCATGCTGTCGGGTATTGTTACCTAGCTATGCAAACAGATAGTCTGATGGCAGCCCTTCAGTATGTCTGTGATGCTTGAGTGCGCTTTGGTTAATGAACGAGGATCAAACAAGTTCTTTTTTTCTAAATGATTTTCAGCTACTGTGAAAATGTGGAAAGTTATTTGATATGTTTTTATTCCTCCACTTTTTCAAGGTGTTTTGTAAATTAGTTTATGGCTCTTTATAGATAACATAATTAAAACTTAACAATTCCCATGAGATGTTTGTTTTCTTTTTAGTGATCTTGTGAGTACATTCATGACCATCACACTGGTTTGCTGGGTAGTCAATATGTTCCTGCAAGGTGTGTGTGTGTGTGTGTGTGTGTGTGTGTGTGTGTGTGTGTGTGTGTGTGTGTGTGTGTGTGTGTGTGTGTGTGTGTGTGTGTGTGTGTGTGTAAAATGAAACTAATTGTTATCAGAATCCAT
This sequence comes from Chaetodon trifascialis, assembly GCF_039877785.1. Lineage (NCBI taxonomy): Eukaryota > Metazoa > Chordata > Actinopteri > Chaetodontiformes > Chaetodontidae > Chaetodon > Chaetodon trifascialis. The sequence goes on from NC_092063.1 coordinate 25,661,196, forward strand.
GTTGCAGCATGTTTTTCTACTGTAAGTACTGTAAATACTTGAGACATGTCATCTGAAAATTACATTTTTGTACAAAACACGAAAACAAACCTGGCCGACTGTGCCTCCTCCTGGCCTCATGGCGGCGCCGTGTACACAGCAATAGGTCGTTACGGAAGTTCGCTGGTCAACTTCCGGTCTCTTGGCGCACGTTTTCCTTCCGCGGTTTTGTGAAACGAAAATTGAACGAACAACTTTGTTAGCGTTTAGACGATAATTTAAAATGAGTAAAGCACACCCACCCGAGTTGAAGAAGTAAGTTGTCGATCGTGTTTAAACACACGTGTCAGTACTCTGTTTTCTAAATGATTGAAGTCGTATCCGTTTAGCAACAGAGCTACATTGTTTGCAGTGGAAACAGGCTAACATTAGCTAGCCATTCCTTCAGTCATACAGGGGTACATATCTGCAAGCTAATGTTATTTTTTTCTTTTTTTGTTTAGGTTCATGGACAAGAAGCTTTCGTGTGAGTATGGCTAAAAGTACATATTCAAAGCCACTCGTACTGAAATTGATCGTCACATTACTGTGTTGTTGGTTATCTGGCTGCATCTCATTTGAATGTTCACTTGTATCGGTTCAGCATTTAAAGTAGCGCATGTAAGATCTTTAAAGCCCTCTGAAATGTACAGACAGTGCTCACGTTTACTAAAAGCACAAAGGCCAACAACGAAGAACGCATCAAAGATGTAGTGTAAATTGAAGTGGGCATATTTCATGTAGAAACCTCTGTGTAAAATTTGTATACAAGGCGCTGCAAAGATGGAAAATCAGAAATAAAGTATTCGTTCTGTGCTATCTGTGGGGTATAGTGTTAAGCTTCTGTACTCCAAACCACTGCCACAGCCTGGCTAAAACACATTAGGATTTTACTTCCTGGTTGTGTGGAAGGTGGGATTATGGTAGAACCCAGACAATAATTTTCTGGTTGTCTCCAATCTTAGATATCCTACCCCTGTTCATGATTTCAAGCACACTATCAAGTGCTCTATTTCTATGTACACCCAAGATACCAAAGTGTTGACTGTGCTTGAATTCACTGGTTTAAGTGCTACTTGCTGTGTATTATACACTTGTTTCTATTTTGGAGAATTAAATCTATCAAAAGAAATCAAATTGAATGTACACTAGTCAGTAACACACCGTACTGTATCTTACTGTACATGTATGGTGGCACTCAATGAAGGAAACCTGAAACTGCCAAATGTGGCCTTACAGTGCAGTGTGATGCTCTTTCCAACATCAAGATTGAAGCAGCTGTTTACTGTAACCTGCAAACCCAGTCTGATCAAGACAGGAAACAATAACTGATACTGCTTGGCTGGTCGGCAATCACAGTGACCTCATACTAACAGCACACACAAAACAACACAAGCAAATCATTTGAAGGCAGGGTGGACTTTGAACTGAAAGAGCAGTGAATAAACATGCAGCATGCATCAAGGATTTCTTTTGTCCATTAGTGAAGCTGAATGGAGGCAGACATGTGCAGGGCATCCTGCGGGGGTTTGACCCCTTTATGAACCTAGTGGTGGATGACTCTCTGGAGATTGGCCCTGGAGGACAGCAGAACAGCATCGGCATGGTGGTCAGTATTCTGTATTTTTCTTATTGTCTGAAAATCCCAGGACAAGAACAGGACTGTTTGAAATCACTCCCTATTTGCCATATGGTGCATTATATTTACCCTCCACCATTTTATTTAATGGTCCAAATTCTGTGTTTGAAAACAATTTGGTAAATCTTGCCAAAGCTGTTTAGCCAGAGTCAGCTCTCAGCAGAGATGAAGTTTATAGTTTTTCACAAATGTTACTCAGACAGGAAGAAGTAGTGCGTTTGTCGAGGACTATTTTCAGCTGCAGATGAACCCACATTCGGTGTTCTGCTGAGTGCTGCTGCAAGCACAACAGTGTATGCAGGATTTAGTTAACATTTGTATTGGCAACAGGAAACATTTGATATCTTCAGACTCATTGTTCAGTCACAGCTTTCATTGTTTAATATCTGGGAATGAGTCTGTCAGATGCCCTTTGTCACAGCAGTTTGACTTGTCAGCAGGAAGCCTCCAGAGCAGCATCACCCTAATGAGTGTGGGTCACCGGTGTTTTGGCAGCACTCAGCACAGTCACAGCAGTTATGCAGGTTGCATTTCTGCATGTATCATGAGTGAAATGTAAGCCTTTCTGTGTCCTGTGCGTGAGATAGAGGACTAAAAAACATTGCTGAAACACCCTGTTCAAACACTGACGACATTGCTGTGTTTCATTCATTCCCCGTCAGCAAATGCAAAGCATCAGGGCCCTGCTGCTTTCACGTCTAAATGGAATGCAGATACTCTTCATCCACCTGTGACAAGTCAAAGTATTTGCTGTGAAAAAGGCATCTGTTTCTGTTGTGCCAGTGTTTCTAGTGCTTGCAGAGTCCAGCTTAAACTTCAGTCTCATACTGAAACCTTTTACGAAGTGTTTTTTAAATGCAGTGTGTGTTAACTCATTTCTCATAGGTCATTAGAGGAAACAGCATCATCATGTTGGAGGCCTTGGAGAGAGTATGAGCGAGGAGAAGGTGGCTGCACGTGGAGAAGAGAATGATCCACACCTTTTTACATTCTGTCATCCTTTTTAGTTTGTTTGAAAGCAGCAAATCAGTTGTGTCTTTGAATTGTAACAGGTCTTCATTTGATCTCCTTTGACAGGGATGTTTGTTTTGATGTGTTTTGAATTGCGTGATCTTGTGAATAAACGAGTTTCTCTTTGTATTTTGTGCTTGTGCTTTCAGTTTATGATGTACAGTGTGTGTCCACCCTCCCACACGTTATTCCCTGAAGTTACCGTTAATGTTTTGTTAAACGTGACACTGTAGCCCCTGGATTTCTTTCTAACAGGCAGATCAATGACAGTATGAACCATGCACTCAATTTGAGAATTTGGTCAAATGTTTGATTGGTTGTCGTATGTATAATGTATCATGATCACTTAATAATTCCACAGAACCCCTTGCACTGAAGTTTCTACTTTAAAGGTGACTGAAGGTCAGCTCCAGAACAGCAGCCCTGCAGCTGCTTCTCTCTGTAGTAGAAGTGCATAACCTGAAGTTCTCGCTTAGGCATTCGTGTGTGAACTGATATCATATACATATATATTTTGTTTGAGTGTTCATGGATGATTTGAGTGCATTAAAAAGAGCTAAGACTCAACCTGAAAACAGGGGCTGTTTTGCAGCTTGAATCTTTTGCCCTTACAGTTTCTTTGTCCTGCAATTTTAGGCAAAACATTGAGTGCATAAAATCATGTGACTAGAACCAGCCTGAATACTTTGGCCTGAAGCATGGGGCTGAGGGATGTACTGTCATTAATGGGAAGAGCAGCACACGGGCGGAGAGGACGTCCTCGCTTTGTGAGACCGGAACAGCAGGGGGCGCTATCTGAGAGACGCACTTCCTTTGTAGGCGGACATTTATTTTGAAAGTCCATTGTCGTCATCGTGGAGACGTTTCTTTACGTAGCCGTTTGACGGTATGTGGAAAGTAGCAATGTCGGAGGAGGTTGGGAAGGCGCTGCAGTCGGTGGTGGAGCGGGTGAACCAGGCGGCAGCACGTCGGCCCAAGGTAACCGCAGCCCGAGAGGCTCCTGTGCGGGAGCCCCGCAGCCGTTGCTTCACTATCGGGCTCCGAATATGTCGTGTACCGCAGCACGACTCGTTATATAAGGGTGCCAAACACCTCAACCTTTGGATGGGAGACAGTCGGGCTCGTGGCAGCACTTTCATAACACCATGGTCCGTTAGTGGCAGCATGATGTGCGTGCGAACAGCACGAGCATGCTTACACAGTGTATGTGCATGCACGTCGCTGCGTAGACACACTGCCTGCTATCAGGTTTGCATGAGTGGCATTTGGCATGTTTGTAGACTGTTCATTTACACGACCACGCGTTTCACCAGCCTCTCCTCACAGCGCAGCTCTGTGACAGATGTCATTTTCATGATGTCGCCCATTAGGTCATCTAGGTCAGAGCATGCAGGAATATACAGCATCTGTCCAATGTCGTGCAGGTGTCTTTCAGCTTAAAACCAAAATCACGAGGAGAGCTGAGTGCATGGTGTGTAGCAGCAGGCAGAAACAGTCAGCCTCATCACTGCCTTGCAGGATCGTGACAGGGCTGAGTCACTGTTCCACTAGAACCTAAAGACCTTGCAGCATCACTCACTGAGCTCATCTGATGCTGCAGTCACTGATACAGATGAAACGTGTGCCTCGTCTGTCCTTCCTCAGGCACTACCAGCTGTGTCGCCTCGCCTCGTAGCTGTCAGCAAGACAAAACCCCCAGACATGGTTGTGGAGGCCTACCGACAAGGGCAGCGTAACTTTGGAGAAAATTATGTGAGTAGAGAACGCTGCTGCTGTGCATCACTCCAAACTTTTCACTGTATAAACATCAAACTCTGAGAGGAGTAGAGGTGGGAAATAATGCGCCTTTGTCTCCACGCCAGGTTAATGAACTTGTAGACAAGGCCTCAGATCCTCTGGTAGGTTTACATATTCTATAAGGCAGACTTGATTTTATTTCACACCCCGTTCTGTGACACTTTTACACTCTTTCTTTCCCCCGTCATTTCAGATTTTAGACTCCTGTCCAGAAATCAAGTGGCACTTTATCGGCCATCTACAGAAGAATAATGTCAACAAGCTTTTGGGTGAGCGATTGTCAACCTCAGAATGTTCGAGCTGCCTATAAAATGAAACTGTCTTGCACTGAGTCTCGTCTTTGTGTGCGCAGGCGTGCCAAACCTGTTCCTTGTGGAGACCATTGACTCAATGAAACTGGCTGACAAGGTCAACAGCTCATGGCAGCGAGTCAGAGGAGCCAGCACGCAGAGGTTAAAGGTCATGTTGCAGATCAACACCAGTGGAGAGCAGAGTTAGTGTTGATTTCATCTGCTTTCTCGTTTGGTGAGCTCATATCAAACATGTTGTTTGAACAAAGTCAGTTGTTGAGGATGTAAATGTTTGTTGCAGGTAAACACGGCCTGCCACCAGAGGAGACGGTGAGCACAGTGAGACACATTGTGTCCCAGTGCTCTGCCCTGCACTTCTCCGGACTCATGACCATCGGGCGCTATGGCTACGACCTCACCCTGGGCCCCAACCCAGACTTTCAGGTATAAAATACTCTTATGAAAACAGTGTGTTGTGGCCTGCATTGCTTTATCCTGTGAGGTTTTTTAGGGTGGCTGTAGCTCCTGATGGGCAGGCCAGTGAGATGAGAGGCAAAATCCTGAAGCACTTAGTAAAGGCAGGCCATTTACCACTTTTCTGTGAGTACCGATAATTATGTGGTAACCTATAAATTAGATCAACATCATAGAAGAAGAAGAAGAAGAAGAAGAAGAAGAAGATTCCTTTATTGTCACATACAGCCTTGCTTACACAATGTAGTGAAGTCTGTTCTCTGCATGTTTATGATCCCTGAGGCGCAGTGGGCAGCCACTGTGTGCTGCCTGAGGACCAGCTCCAGCTCTAAGCCAGGAGACCTGACCTCCGATGCATGTTGTGGTGGTGGGGGAAAGTGATCGAAAACAATGATTCAAACAGTATGTTTCAAAAACAGAAACTAAATACAGTCTGAATGCATCCAATTCAAACCTCTCAAACTAAGGCTGGTGTAAAGAAGATGTCTGCTGTATTTCTGTATTTATGACTTCAGTCTTTATTTAACCAGGTAAGTCCCGCTGAGATCACACAATCTCATTTTCAAGAGAGCAGCATTACAGTGTTTCGAGCAGCATACATGCCAACTGTATATCTACAGTTAACTGTCACCCACATGTACTAACCCCACACTAACACAAATATGTGTTCTTTCAGACCTGAGTGTCACCCCAGCACAGATTGTTGTAATGCATGACAGTAAAAAACTAAATTAGACTATTAATGTACGTTGCTAAATCAGGCTAATCCAAAAACCCAAACCCATAAATCCAATTTGAAAACAGAAACTAAACACCCTCTTATCTCAGCTAGAGGTAGACTGACAAATCAGCCAGGCTGATGTTAGCTTATTGCGGTACAGAAATGCTGAACTAGGTTTGAGGTCATTTAGAAACAGTGTCTCCAGCTCTGACATGTTGATTCTTGCACAGCAGAAGTTCCCACTTCAGATATCTCCTGTTCACAACTGTGCAAAAAAAATAAATCTGAGCGTTTCATTTGTTTAGCTTGTTTATGTTATATGTTTGGGGAAAAAACTGGCTGTATATTGTTATCAGATTTTTAAAAGTCCCAGATATTGATGTCACATTGGGCTGGAAACTATGAGTCGGGCTGTAATCTCAACACTGTGTCCATGGTGTAGATGCTGCTGAGCCGCAGACAGGAGCTGTGTGACAATCTGAAGATACCTCTGGAGGAGGTGGAGCTCAGCATGGGTATGTCCACAGATTTTGAACATGCGGTGAGTATTATTCCTTATCAGCATTTCTAAATTCCTTTTAAGCACACATGGAAGCAAGTGTAGCTGGATATGAATTGATTTTTATTTTTTTTCTTTGTTTTGAGGGTTCACAAATTCAGATAAGCTGTTTGGGTGTCCAGTATGGAAACCTATATTCAGATCGTCTCCTTTCAGTTTAATTCATTGTTCATGAGTTGAATGGATTCATGAATTTGAGTCATTTCTTTGTAGTGTATTGATTTTTGACATCTATTTTCTTGTTTTGTCTGAAATAATTGTCATTGATGGGGATGATAAAATATTTCAATGCTATAAATTCAGTGTTAAGTCAACAAAGTCTTCAGTAGTGTTTATGTTTCACATAGGTCTTCCGTTACCTCTTGGATGCTCTTTATTCTGGCTCCTATTTGATTCCATAACCATGTCATTAAAGCATGGAAGTCAGCACATTATACTCATGAAGACTCTTGCTGTCTAATGTGTTCATGAGGGTGTTTTCCATTCTTACATGTGTACTCCCATGTGTTGAAGATCGAGGTGGGTGCCACCAACGTGCGAGTGGGTAGCATCATATTCGGCAACAGGGAGTATCCCAACAGTGCAGCGAATACTCCGAATCCCAGCCCCGTTCCCAGCCCGGAGAAGTCATCCAAGATGGTGTCAGAAGAGGCCGCCAAGAAGATGCAGCACCTCACCGTGTCTGAACACTAAGAAGAGCTTCTCCTCCTCTGAAATACCTTTAAGAAAAAAAGAAAAACACTCTTCACATGCAAACTGACCAGAGTGAGACAGATCATTTCCACAGAGGCATGTGGAGCAAGGATCGCAAAATTCTTGCATAATTTTAAAGTGTTTTTGCTTAATCCTCTTCACATTTTTTGTGCCCTTCTTGCTCTTTTAAGCATTAAAAAGTGGCATTCGGTACAGAACTAGTTCTACCTTTTTTAAAACTAGTGTGTTACTAACCTGTAGTGCTCTGACTTCCTTCTCATGGAAATCCTCCTAAACGATTACTGGATACAAGACAAACGTACAACTACTGAAAACATGGTGGCATATGGAAAATGAGTTCACATGAATTATGAAATAGTGAAGATTTGTTAGAATTTGTTGTGCTGATGTGATATTTTCTACCTTTCCAACCCAACGTGTGACAGTGCTGAAATGTGCGTGGCTGTGTACAGTGTCCCACAGATTGGAAGTCCACACAGTACGATGTACCGTTGTTGTTGTACAGAAGAAAAAGACCTGATTTAATAAATCATTTATCCCTTTTTAATGACACATAGTATTGTGTTTGATATTGTTTCGTATGGTGTGTCAAATCTCTATTCTTGATATGAACAAATCCAAGAGGAAACCTGAAGGAAGGGTTCTGTTTCTGTCAGTCTCGTGTCAATGCTCTGGCGTGGTGCACTGTTGGAGATAAAGGGAGTGAATCTATGCAAAGTGTTGGAGTAGATTTTTACACTGCAGCTCTATCATGGTGTAGCAGTGGTTTCTTCAAGATGTCACAAGGTTAGTGTGTTTTCCTGTCTCCATTAAAAGTGCTGTTATTGTCAGTGATTAAAAAAAAAAAAAAGAAAGAAGATTGATCTACTTCTGATTGGACGGGGCGTTTAGCATTGTTTGCTTTGGAATGTGGCTCTGAGGAAAGCCGAAGCCAAGCAATAAATCTACTTGTTGAAAATATCTGCCATTTGCTGTGTATTTCTTCAAGTCAGGTCAAAGTGGCACACACACAACAGCAGAGACAGACAGCCGTCTGGCCAAAATTTCTTTATCAAGCACATGGAGGAGACATCTGGACCACAGTAAAAATGTGAATATTTAGCAACTTCAAAAAGAATTAAACACCAAATATATTGCATCTCAAGAATTGTACAACTCCAAACTTTGCAAGAAAAAATGAAAACCCACTGACTCACTATAAGTTCGTCACTATGAATCTGAATGAACAGAATCTGTAACGGTATCAAACTTCTGTTCCACTGATGAATGAAACCAAAAACATGACAGTACATTAGAATAAATTTGTCTGAAGCTTAGCCATAAAACAAGCCACAACTGCTCAATAAATACATTCTATGACAGCGATGAAACAAAAACACTGGGTGGAAAGCTTCAAGACCTGTGTATCATTCAGTGTGTAAAAGGCATTAGAAAAAGAACAGGGCAGTCTATCAGATACACCTGTTATTTGCAACATACAGCAGAGTCCTGTTGCTAATAGATGAGTATCACAAACTGTATCTACAGACCGAGCTGCGGTAAAACTCACAGGAAACTCTTCTCGAGCTAGAAACTATATACAGTCAGTGGAGGGATTGTAACACTTGACCTCAATTTCACCTTTATGAGCAATATATAAACACTGAAACTGTGGTAGTCAGAGGACTCAATGCCATTTGAGGAAAACTAGTAAGTGCACCTTAAGCTGAGAGTTGAGAACTACTATCTCTGAAATCACAAATGAATTTTGTAGTTAAACATGTCTTCGTGAGATCTGAACACATTTATCTGCTGTTTTAAACCTGCCTGTGAATGAATGATAAGTTTGTTCATGCGTGTATTCATGTATCATTACAGCGTTGGTACATTGTGTTATTATTGATGAACTGTTTATTACAATGCTTCATGGGACGTTAGAATTGCTCACAAAGACATCAATGAGCACTTCAGACGTGTCCTCAGTGGTGCTGGTACTTAATATTATACATTAATATATTTATTAAGGTCTTATATACTGCTCATAAATGCTGTTTCAGGGTTACAGTAAAGCGTTATCAAATGGACATGTAAGGAATCAGTATAATATTTGCATGAGAGTGACCAAGGGATGAACACAGCTGAAAGCATATTGTTAGAAGTTCTAAAAGCTGGAAATAAAAACTGTGCAACACTAACAATGACAAAAAATGGCTGACATAAAATCAGGTATCAGTAAACTACTTATTACTTGGAACAGCTTGACATTCTCATTCTTCCTTATCTATTGCAGTGGTCATTCACTCCTGCATGACCACAAAAAGCCAATCTCAGTTCACTAATGTGTCTGTTTGTTCTCACACAGGAAGATCAAAAAAATCACTTGTCCAGTGTTGTCAAGAAACACGACAAGAAAGGCCGTTGGAATGTTGTGCTACTGTCTTGGTGCCAACGGAAACATAACAATAGCCTAAAACATTTACAAGGAAAACACGTTGCCCAGGATTGAAAACGGCCTGTGGGAATTGACTCGTACCATTTCTGGCTAATATTAAGACCACATGTCCTGCTGGGTGTTCCTGCGCTGAGGGTGGCCGTCTCTCCGGTCCGGTCAGTAAAGTCTGTCTGCTCCTGCTGATGTTGCTTCCTAAACGTGATGTTGTTCACAAAGACATTACACCAGTTTCTTGGCTTCAAAGAAGCTTTTGAGGTGCTTCATCTGCCAAATGCCAGTGACGATGAGGATGAGTGTCTGAGCGATGGACCACCAGAGGACACGCTGGTTGGTGCTCTCACTCGTCATGCGGAACCGCTCCTCCCGATACTGTAGAGGACATGATGCACAATGAAATCAAAGCGGTGTCACGGCATAAACAGCAGCTGTCACCTCACACTTGACTTGGTGCTCTTGTATTTTTTACTGACCCTCTGGTAGTTTTGCTCCTTCTGGATCTGCTCGACTTGGTCCAGTAGCTGACGGACTCGCAGCTGCAGCTCAGTCAGTTTGTCCTTAGCTGCAATTTCAGGATAGTTGTTGGTATGTTCTCCGACCTGAATATCCAGATGGACTCTCTGCAAAATTGGGAAAACAGTTTGAAATCTGAGTGCTTGTATTCTTTGGGCAGTAAAAAACGTTGATAGTCTGACAAGGCTGCTTCATAAAAAGGCTTAGAAAGCAGGGCTTATCATGAAATTAGCCTAAAAAACAGAACCATGATTCAGCAGTTTCAGAAATGCAACTTCATTCTTGCTGGAGAGAGAGGACCTGCACTGGTGGATCACGCTCACAAATGTGGCTATTGTTGAAGTATTTGGCCTTTTCTGAAGAAAGTAGGACTTAATGTCAAGGAAACTGGGTTTTAGTATTGATGTTTCACTTCACTTTCTGTATTTTGGAGATATGCCTACAGGTAAAAAAAAACTGTTACCCAAAGCTGCCTTCAGAATCTCTATCAATTGATGACCTCATTCTAGTCCTCATGGTTTTGAGTTTCTCTTCAATTTAAAATGTCATTTAAAAAGTGCTGAAACTTAATATTCAATGAATACAAGATGCAACACTACGATAAACTTTTAAATAACTTTTAAAGTATCAAGACCCAAGCAAGGTGAATATATTTTGTATCAAGAAAATCAGATAATTAGTAGTTTCGAGAACCTAAGCTTCTCTATCAGGTGACTTAAGCTTGGTTTGTAGAAGTGACACTCCATATATAACAGGCATGAAGTAGGCAGGCACGAACTGTTACTGTGAATAGTCAAGTGAGTAGAAGATGGACTGATGTCTGAAAGCCTAAAGTTAAAGATGAAACATTCTCTTCAACATCTTAAGCAAGATTAAAGGAATATTTTTGTTTTGTACAATTTTAGAGGGAAAACGAGGAAAAGAATATCAGATCACCGTTTCCTCAGGTTATAATGGAATTTACAAATATCCGTTAACAGAACAGTGGAGGTGAAGCTGAGGTCTGAGAGTGAGAGCTGCTTTTAGGATTGTTAGAGAGGCAAATCAACTTGACTGCAGAAAATCTTCATTAAGAGTTAGCTGACTGAAAAGTCAAAAGGGATTTGAAAACAGTTTATTAATATTGTTTATTAGTGCTTATAGGACAGATTCCATGCTAAGGGTCATCTCTAGACTCTGTAGAGGCCTTCAGGAAATAAAAAAAATCAATACAACATATATAAAACAAAAATGGGACAGGGAATCCAACAGCTGCCTTCCAGAAGATACCTGGTTAAAATACTGTGAATTTCAGTGGAGAATATCAAGTTCAAACTCATGGAGATCTTTCGGCTGGAAGTGTCTCATTAGGTATTTCATTACACCTGCTCAGCAGAGCTACCACACAGGATCTTCTAGCTGTTGGAGGTTGTGTCGCTCTCAGGAAGCCAATCACTATCATTTGTTCTGGACCTGTCCAAAATAAATATTTCTGGCGCAAGGTTTATTCAGAACTAGTAACTATATTTGGAACCGACACTACATTTAAATGGGACGAACTTCTTTTTGGGCTTGTACACTCAGCTAATGTAAGTGTGGAAAATAAATATTTGTTTGGAATACTGAGTCTAGCTGCTAGAAAAGCAATTACAAAGAAATGGCTCAAGCCAGACATCCCATCTATAGATGAATGGTATGATATTATTTACGATGTGTACATAATGGAAAGAATCACTTTCTCAATGAGGCTCCAGCAATTTAAATTCAATGACATATGGAAGCAATGGAAAATGTACATTTCCCTGAAACGCCCTTCTTTTAAGTTTCTTTTCTATATCAAAATGCACTTGATTGGTAATTAATTTGCTGTAACATTGTGTCAGAAAACACCCCATGTTTATGTTACTTTATAAAATGTTTTGTAAAAGGAAAAACAATAAATAAAAAAATAAAATAAAATAAAATAAGAGTTAGCTGACTGCAGTGGTGTTGCACTGTTCTGCAGCAGACAACTTCTGCTGCATCCTCACCAAAAAATTCAGCATCAGAAGCAATGAGCAAAGGTATGTTGGAGAAGAAAGGGTGCAGGATTTTATAAAGACCAGCTCTCCAACTGTCAAGTACAGGGGTGGTTCCATCATGCTTTGAGCTTGTGTTGCAGCTGGTGGCACGGGGAACATTTCACTGATAGAGAGGAATGGATTCAGTTAAATACCAGCAAATTCTGTTAGCAAACATCACACTGCACGAAAAGCTGAAGATGAAAATGGCTTCTCGAAAGGAGAATGACCCTAAACACACCTCAAAATCCACAATGGACTACCTCAAGAGGACCATGGTGAAGGCTTTGCCATGGCCTTCACAGTCCCTGACCTAAACATCATCAAAAATCTCTGGAAAGACCTCAAAAGAGCACTGCATGCAAGACAGCCCAAGAAAGTCACAGAACTAGAGGCGTTTGGCAGAAAGGACAGAACCAGATCCCCCAAAGAAGACCCGAAAGACTCTTTGCTGGCTACAAAAAGCCTTTACATGCTGTGGCACTTTATAAAGGCAGTGCTACTAAATACTGAACATGCAGGGGGCCCAAACTTTTGCTTCAGGCCCCTTTCTATTTCTATTAGTTTAAAAACTGTATAAGATAGAAATAATGTGCAGGACCATTAATGAGAGAACAATTTGTAAAAATGCTTAAATATTTACTATGAGGCTACAGCTCTGGGTTTAAAGCATTTATCAGCTTTGTTTATTGGTTTATTGATGTGCATGAAAGCACCACCTACTACCCTATTAATTTTTTGGGAAAATGGCATCACCAATCATAAAGTCCTTGAATTGGGACGGAACAGGAGTATGTCTGTGGCAGTGGGATGGGACTGGAGGGAAAATCCTCTCTTGTGTCACCCTCTATCGCAAACACCACCTCTTTAATGTGAACACGCTCATGGCTTGACTGGGAAAACCTGTGCTGACTTACGGAGCTGATAACCACCGTCATGTGACCACTTAGTGTGAATGTAGTTGTTAGGCAGGATGACGAAAAGACATCCCGGGCATGTTGAACTTTCTTCGTGGTACAGATTAGTCTGGAGGGTTATGTTTCCATGTTAATTTCATAGATCAGACTTCTCTAAACCTCCTTTATGAAACACACTTTCCTGACAATAAGCCTTGATTTACTGAAGTAAGCCTGCTTTGAGCTAATAAACATGGAGGACATGTTTGTCAAGGTCCCAATGTGAATACTGTACATTGCACATGAAAGTAATGTCATGAATACATACTGTAACATTTATGTGAAACCTTATGAAGGACAATAACTGTCCAGTTGGCTAAAAATCAAAGCAGACTATGTTCATACCAGTTTCCCTCCTGCAAAGAGAGCCATCTTGGTGGAGTTGGAGTGCAAACAAATCTGATGTTCTCCAGGAGTGTGGGAGGTGAAGGTGAACCGTCCGTCGGACCCATATTGACGAGAAAGGATAATCTGGGAGAGTTGGGAGGGAAAATTTTTAGATTCTATTCATATGTATGTGGGTGTGTTTTAGAGCACCGTCTTGTCTGTCCTCACCTTTGTATCTGGATCCTTGATCTCAACATGCATCCCGAGGCCGGGGGTGGATGGGAGGAAGGAACTGGTCTGCTTGTCCCACAGCTGGGTCCTGTACTTTCCTGTCAGACAGGCAAAGCAACATAGACACATGCCATCAGGTTGATCAAAGAAGAATAACTTTGCAAGATTGCTACACCAGCAACAAAGCAATAGAGATAAGATTATAATGAGAATTGAATTAGTAGAAGCATTAATATAGCAAGTGGGCGTATTCAACATGATACAGTGGCGGGAATATAAAAACACATACAACAGGAGAAAGAGAAAAAGAACAATGGCTGAAAAATATACAATGTAAGAATATTAAATCCAGTTTAAGTTATAAAAATATCTATATTCTTATCTCATTTTCATGCAAGGTTTACATAAACACAGATTTCACTTTTAGTAATGCAGAAGCCAACTCCTCTGACATTCTACCAAGTGTATATGAGTGGAGAACTTCTTATCAAACAGTTGATTATCTACACATCCATCAGTCTCAGAATGAGAGTAGCATTCATTTGGAGTCTTGTTTCTGGTCACCTGATGAATAGAAGTGTGATATTCAGTCTGCCATCACCTCTGTTTCTGTTTCTATCAACTCCTGAGAAAAATGTCTGACCCTAAATACTGCAGCATGTTCCCCAGCTAGTCGCTCACTTTGTCTGTCACATGTAACTTTGGGTTTATCAGAACTGCTGCAGTCAATAAGAGCAGTGAGCATGAACCAAAAGCTGAGGGATGTAAAACCAAAATAAAGAGCTGAAAGACACTAAACTTTCACATTAGACATCATTATTTCATAACATGTTAATATATTGATATCAAAATATATGACCCCCCCCCCTTTTTTTTAATTGTAACTATTTAAGCATTTTTATTATTTGTTCTCTCGTTTATGGTCCTGCACATTATTCTGGCTGATTAAATCCCTGCTCAGGATGAAGGTACGCTGAGCTACATAAAGTCATCAGACTTGATGTGTTAATTTTTCCCATGAACCATTAAATATTAATATCAGTATCAGTGTCAGCCTCAGTAGACGGATGGGCTGTGTGTAAAATTTGTGATCAGCAGCATAACATTGTGGGGTAAGATAAACCTTTTTTCACTGGGAACAAGGAAACAAGGACATCCTTGAACAGTTTGTGATACACCACCATTCCACTGAGATGTCCAATTCCATTCAACATACAACAACTTATGAAAATGGTAACACCATCACACCATCAGCTATTTAAGTCTGGTGTGTATTCATATGCATACCATAGCAGTAAAAATATAGAAATACAATAGATGCCACTTTCGGCGGCACAGAGATTCATAGGAGTGATGGTAATTGTAAGCTTTGTGTTAGAAATGTTACTCTTAAACATACGATGACATATGTCAACAACCTACAGTTTAGTACCTTGTGCCATACAATACAGCCATCATTCTGAATGTACTGTAAAGCATAAACTCAGGTGTTTAGGTTAAAGCTATCGCTTAGTCAGAGAATCTTAGAAATGTAAGGACGCTACAAAAGCCCTCAGAAAACTCCAGTGTTTGAGATTTTAAGGCTTGTAATCAGTCTAAATACTAGGAAGCTAGACGTTTCTTCATAACTGCAGAGTCTTTTTGTCGTTTCTACTGTCATGTCCAATGCAGCATCTTTGCTGAATGCAGCACCTTGGCTCGAGCCAGCTGTTAGCGTGCATTGCTAATGCCTAGTAGCTAATGTTCCGTCAAGCTAACGACCCCACAGCATCTTAGCTTACCGATAACCATGGTCTCGTCTGGGATTTCTTCAATGAAGCATTTCTTCTCCGTCTCTCCTATGTGGAAATATAGTGCGTAACTTGGATAAATCCAAGCTAATATTAAAACAAGTCCAGCAGCAGGGATAGAGAGCATCATGGAGCCTCTTGCAGATAGCGCACATCAGCAAAAGAAACTCTGATGCTGCAGCCAGGTGACGTCATCTCCCACTGCGGAAGAAGGAAGGGGATTTCCTGAAAAAGGGAGAAATATGCCCTGAGTTCAGCCTGTCAGGCCACTGAGTGCCATACACCCACCTGAGAGACAAGCAAATGTCTTTTTTCTGCATAGTAACATTCTTAGCTTTAAAACACAATTTAAGGTTACCTTTAAAAAAAATTGTGTGACCGTGTAAAGAAATGATAGATGCAGAAAACATAACCGAGAGTATTTTGTGAACTGCACTGTTATATATGTGTTTTGTAATGGAGGTTTAGACTCAAATGCTATTTCAGATCACTAGTCAAAAATACTATACCAGTGGAAACTTGTATCAGTTAAAACATTTGTATATGTCTATTCATTAGAACAAAGAACTGTGATACGTTTAAAGTGGAAATTCATTTTTGACATTTTCAGAGGTTTGAAAAAAACAAACAAACAAAATCCCTCAAAGTCCATACAAGCTTTTTGTCGAACTTTTAAACACACCTCACTGTTTCTATGAGGGTATGGAGTTTGCAGGGTTAGGTTATTTGGTCGAAATCTATTTCTAAGTATCGCAGACCAACAATCTATTGAACGTTTTGTGTCATCTAAGGTTAGGTTCCTCGTGTCAACAGTAGTCTAGTAACTACGGTAGTAGTTGCAGTACCTATAGCCTGAGAGGAAGCCATGACTGAGAGGCTAAACTGAGGGTAAAATTATTATTGCATTTCCTGAGCTAACAACACTGGCGAATGCTTTGACAGACAACCTTAACTCATCTGAAACACGCGCAGTTTATCAGGATAAGGCTTCAAAACTGGGCACAATGCCTTTCGGAATATATACAGTTCGTTGACGTAGGTCTTTGTTTCTGCCAGTGAAAAGGTGTTTCACTTTACCCATCCACAGGTCTGATCCTAGTTAGCTCATAAGCTAACTCGCTAGCTGTCTAGCATTGGCTAAATAGCTACGCTTAGTAACAGACTGTATGTGGGTGACACCTCGACTGCCTGTAATTCCTGACAAAAAGCACTGAAAAAGAAGAAAGGGTAAGATAAGTTTCGTTTGTTTGAAGTGTACTGAAGGCAGATTTGATCTTGTCTTCGTGTGGGGAAGAAAACAACATCGTTGTAACGTTATCGTTAGCTGTATTAAATGTTAGTTGATCGTGTGCTTTTGATCTTATCGGCAACTTAAATTGACTACTGGTGCTTTTATTTCTGCGTTTGCTGTGAACGGATATCTAAGACAAGCTCGCCCTGTGTCAGTTCAGTGCTTTGCCTCATGGTATTGAGGATGACGTAATGTTTTCCTCCCATTCACCGATACCTGGATGTAGGTTACACAGCCAAAAGAACACCGTCGACACTTCACGACTGTCTCATTAGAATAAAGCCAATCAGCAGG
Source organism: Chaetodon trifascialis (assembly GCF_039877785.1). NCBI lineage: Eukaryota > Metazoa > Chordata > Actinopteri > Chaetodontiformes > Chaetodontidae > Chaetodon > Chaetodon trifascialis. The sequence continues at coordinate 25,678,288 of NC_092063.1, forward strand.
ACAGGGAGCCTCAGAGGACATAAGAGAGCAGGATTCTGTCGAGGGATCGAATTGAAAGTGAAAGTTACTACCAGGGATGAGGCGTGGTATGCCATGTGTCCGGATGGGCTGAGCAATGCGGGTCCTGTGTGTTTCTCCTCAAATAGCGTTTCCCTCTTAAATGATGTTTCCCGCAGAGCCCCTCCCTCTGTGGTTGCTCAGGGTTCAGGCGAGGTTATGATCTGGGCTGGCAGAGATTACTGATCAGGTTTAGGGTAAGGTTGGTGGGGCTGGGGTTAAGGCTGAGGTCAAAGGGTAAGAGGAGTAATGAATATGAACAGACATTATTATTTGTGCAGTCATGTTTCACATTAATAACAGTTAAATGATGTATATGTATGCATATATATATATATATATGTGTGTGTGTGGGGGGGGGGGGGGGGGGGAGAGAGAAGTAATAATCTGCATGTCTTTCTGCAGGGATGGTGCAGCCTCAACCTGATGGCCCGATGCAGTGGGATATGTCAGGAGAGGAGAGTGGAGGGGCCCTCAGGGTCCCACCAGAGCTGGCTGCCAATGAAGTAGTGACCCGGCTGCTGGGTGACAACCAGCAGCTTAGAGGTTGGATTTATTCTCATTGTTTCAAGAAATAAAGCAAGATCTACTCTTGAAGTACGGCTGGCTGTATCTCTGTGTCTCTGACAGGGATTTACTGATGGAATCAAACAGCACGTTCTGAGCAGAATGCTGTCACAGAATATGATAAATGTTGAAAGCATTATTACAATAATTTTAAGAAATAATTTTTAGTAATGTATTTGTGGGCAACAGAGAAGTAGAAACATTTATGAATCATTCATTTGACTGATCTACAACAGTCGCATAAGTTCAGGAAAGCAGCAATAACCCTGCATGTATTAAATTGAGAAATGTGTCTAATGGCCTTGATGGTTTCATTGTAAACGGAGCTAAAACATAGTGGAACACCAGCACCATAGAAGAGTCATGAAGTCAGCTCACTCAGTGGTATTAGTTACAACAATATCTATCTGAAGTATGCACAAGCAACTGTTCACACCAGACTAAGAAAGGCTGTAGTAAGCAAAGCCCTACGCATATCGAGTTGAGTAATAATGTGTTTTATTGCTAATTAATTCCACTTTTCATTTTGTGGCTATTATGGCATAATAATAAATCCTAACCACGAGCTACTGGTGAAACAGTGTGTTTACAGTCACTGAGTAGGTAACAGTGTCTTAATTCATCTTTCCAAAGTTCCACAGTCTCTCTTGAAGTCCTGAAAATCAAGAAAAAAAAAAGCTGCACAACAAAATTAGAATAATCTTCATGGTACATCTGCTTTCTTCTCACAATATTAGTCCTTTCTCTGAATATCTATCTCTCCTTTTCAATCATTCCTCTGTCCTCCAGAGGCCTTGCGGCGGAGCAACCTGGCCTTGCGTCAGCGCTGTGAGGAGATGGAGGGATGGCAGCGCAGGACAAGAGAAGAACGAGAGTTTCTCAGCTGTCGTTTTCAGGAGGCCAGGGCCCTGGTGGAGAGGCTGGCCCAGGAGAACCACTCTTTACAGGGCTTGGTGAACGGACCAGCCTCCTCCTCTAACCACTGCTGCAGCTCCAGCCAGACTGAAGACCTGCAGGGGCGCCCAGCAAGGAACGGACCGCTGGATGGACCACAGGTTAGCTACTTGATGTTCACACATCTGCTCCATCATGTTCACACTCTGGCAGGTGTTTTTGCATGTCAACATGTTACTTCCACTGTTAAATAGCTTCTGCTATTATATTTTCTAATCTTGGGCTGTGTGGCCCTGCTTTGCCCTGAAGATAGTTTTTTTGTTTGCAATGAATAGGATTTTTATTAATGCAGACACACAGACAGAGAGAGAGAGAGAGAGAGAGAGAGAGAGAGAGAGAGAGAGAGTGTGTGTTAAGGGGAAAGAGAAGGAAACAAGATTGAATAAATATTTTCCTGCTACTACATCTCTTCTTCATCATTTTCATTTGTCAAACAACAAAAATATGTATCTCTGCCAACACCTGGTCAAACGGACTCAGCCCTGTTACCCTGCTGAGTCTAAGCCCATTAAATATTTGTTCTGTCCCCTCCTGCTCTCTTTGATCACCTGTACCGTGTCTTACCGTATCAAATAGTGATTTCCTCACAGCTCATAGATACTGCATGTTACCGAGCAGTCATTCCCAACCTGCTGCTCCGCTGAACAAATCATTGTTCTGTGATCACAACATTTGACGAAGTAAACATAACTACAGCTTAGTGACTGCAAAGGAGCAGTAGAGTCAGATATATTGACCTTTAAAATAAGTGTTGGCAGAGAAAGTTGGTGTAAAAAGGTTGTCATCTTACCACATCTAAACAAGCAAATGTGCATTTCGTATTCTTTTAAAACATGCAAAATGTAGGAAAACAATGTGAAGCTACACAAGAAGCACTGCTGAAAATGCTCTGCTGTGAAAATGTTTCCAATGGACATCTGAACCACTTCTTTCTGTTGTGTCTTTCAGACTCTAGATCAGCAGGATATGAAGAGAGTTGCAGAGACGGATCAGCACACACAGACCACACCGCCTCGCAGCCTGGTAGGAGTTATCCAGCGGTTCACCCTTGGTGCTTTTGGATTTCAGTTTTGATGTATTTGTTTATTTTTCATGTAACTGGTTTGTCTGTGTGTCCAGGTTTATGCAAATAGCTCCTTGTGTAGCGCCCTCGCCTCTCCCCCCACCTCACTTTCAGAGGCGGGGGGGGGGATAATGGGCAGGGAGAACGGCCAGGTGAGCCTGCTCACTCCATCCTGCTTTCAAACAATCAGATCGCTGGCACTGACTCTGTGGCCGTCGCACCTCTAGTTTAATTCTTCACCCACCTTATATTTTGTTGCATTCGGGCATAGGTTGGAAATCCTGACTTTCTACTTGGATGAATGACATGGGAACTCCAGACAATAGAAACCTGGCACTAATCACCATGCTGTAATTAAAAGAATGTTTCACTGATAAAGCAGTCATGTTATGAGGAACTGTGTTTTATGCAGTTTTCTGTGCATATGTGCTTGCGGGCAGGAACACTGGACTGAATAGCAGTGGACACCAGAAATTTCTCTGCATCTGATATTGAAGCACAGCATTAACACACAGCTCTCATCCACCAGTTCAGGCCTTTTTAAAACCCCTCTCTGTCTCCTTTTGTAAACCTCAGTTTGTGTTCTTGCTCATCTTGGTGTATTTCTACTTTTTGCTTGGTGTCGGTCCTCCAGTCCTGGATGAACATGGTACATCTCTGCAGATATCCCTCCAGTCATCAGTTCTACCTGCATTCATTCATCCCTGCCTCTCTCCCTTTCATGTCTTTCTCTGCAGCCAGTGGAAGGTGCAAATGAATTCCTGCAGTTGCTGAAAAGCCACAAAGAAAAACTGGAGGAAGGGATGAGAGAGCTGAGGAGAAAGAATGACGAGCTGGAGAGGGAGAGGGATGAGGGAGAGAAAGAGAGAGAGCGAATGCGGCGCTGCATTGACCAGCTCCGGGCCAAACTGGCCCAGGCACAGGTAACACTGTGGACCAAACGCTGCCCAGGCCTCAGTGCAGTAATGTCCTGCAGATGAGCAGGACAGACATGGGAAGTAACAGCAATAGCAACAGACAGACCTGTGCTTGAAATAAGCTGAATGAATAAATAAATGACTTTTCTGAATTGTAGCTAATACAATAATATGAAAGCAGTAGTAGTGCACAATCAAATGAGATCAAATCAATGTTGGTTGTGAGATGTTAGTAATGAAGTTATCTGCATAATGAGTTTGAATAGAGTGCAAGCACAATTTTCCCCAATATGTCTCACATTAAATCCTCCTTTGAATTGTGATCGAGGAATATTAAGTTGGATAAAAAAGATTGCTGAGAGAACTGATCGCGTCGCTCCGACTGCTTACCATTGTTTCCCTCTGTTACATCTTGTGTGTCACTGCCGGACAAGACATTCAACTGCTTGTGAATGCCATCTCCATGTACAATAGAAATAGTATGGATATGAATTGACATGAGAATTGGCTGTCTTATCTATGATGTAAGAGAGTGCTATGAATGTTTTTACAGGCAAGCAGTGTGACTGAGGAGGTTGTTCAGCATCGCTCTGAAGCACAGCACTCCTCTGACTGGTATGACGCACTTTCCCTACCAATGCAGAATACTTCACTGCACTGTTTCAACTCACAGAACTGAACTTTCTGAATAGACTTTCTGTGTTTAACCAGGTGTCATTAGCCGCTTTCGGACTGAGTGCTGTTAAAGTAATCCTAACTATAGTGTGTATAGTTAGATCATTGTATGCAGACAGTTCTCTGTAGTATTAGGACACTAGCATTTCTTCTGCTTAACAAAAGCTCCGCCTTTGAGATGCCTTCCTCCCTCTGTCTGCTCCCTTTTCCAGCTCTAGCCTGGCTAAACTCACAGAGCAGCTTCAGGCCACACAGGGCAGGTGAGCCCACAGCTCTGTGTGGCTTCTCTTCCTCACTGTCTGCATGCTGTCTCTCTCCAAATCTGTCTTTCACCACTGTCCACCTGCTGCTTGTGCTGCCTGCCCGTCTCTTATGTTTGAACTCAGTATGCATCATGTCTGTTGTTTACTTGTAAATAAGGCATATTTAGATTGTTTTTCATCCATTTTTTCTGTGTTGTATGATATATGCCATTACAACTGTTTCTTACTCTTTCATCAATTCTTCTGACTTGCATTTCCAGTTTTATGGTTGCTTTATGTTTGTTTCCCATTGAAATTTATACCGGCAAACCCAAATGAACAGGATATTATTTCAACTTTGTAGAGTTGGATGATTTGAGAAATTATTTTTTGCAATTCCAGTTTAAATATGTTTTATCTCTAAGTCATATTTGAACACTTCCTTCATAATAATACTTCAAAATTTTACTTTTCATATGTCAAAATTTCAATATGGGACTTAGTGCTATTTCAGTATTATTGAATGATAATTATTGATTGATGATTTGCCAGTGACAGTTGTAATTGAAATCAGCAGATGGTGACTTTCACTGGCTACAACTAATTAAAGTTGTTGCTATCTAAGTTTTGATTTCATGAATTCACAGCTCTTACAGAAACTTGAACCATTGAGCCCTTCTTCATATTTTAGTGATACATATACTGTATATTATAACATAAATATGTGTATGATGAATTAAAGACGCTCTCTGGTCAGTCTGTGCTGTCTTATTAGAGTGTACTTTATTACAGTACTGGTGCCAGGGAGCAAACACACATATCACAATACAGTAGTGTCAGCTTGACCGCAAGCCCTCCAGCAGCCTTGATATACCCGCAGAGCAAGGCCACATTAAAAGACCCTCGTTAGCTATCTGATTGTCTCTGAGCACCAAAATCCAGTCAGAACTAGTTTTCCAACAAGCATATCTTAAGAAATTGGGACACCAAGCTCTTAAAGGTCACAATGCCCCATTGGGCCATTCAACAGAGGATTTAACAGTGAATTAGTAATTATTACTATATATCTATTATATATATGACTTTAGATTAAATACGTGTCTTTGTACTTTTAAAACCCCCTGTTTAGTTAGGATTTGTTGTGTCTGCAGGTATCGTGAGTTGGAAGAGAAGCTTGATTACCTGAAGAAGAGTTCTGCCCAGCGGGACAGAACTGAAGCCTTGCTCAAACAGAAGGACAAGGACTGTGCCCAGGTGTGACCTGTGGACAGCTGTGACGACTATACATGTTCAAATCTTACAGAGTTACAGATGGAGGTGCTGTAGACAGCAACCTTAAAATATCAGCTGTGATTCCAATACCTGAAAGCTTTTTGTATTTTTACAGCTGGCGAAGGACTGTGAGGCTCTGAAAGCTCAAGCAACATCCCTACTAGGAGAACTGAATGAGAGACAAAGTTGCCTGGACAAAAGCGAGCATGAACGCAAAATATTGGAAGAAAAGTAAAATGTCATATCACGTCAGCATGAATATATATGAGATTTCTCAAAGTTCACCGATAAGTGCGCGTGTGCACTGATGTGTCTCTGTGCTCTGTTTGTGTCTAGGCTGTGCAGTAAGATGAAGGCCCTGCAGGTGGCAGAGCGGGAGCTGGAGCAGCAGAGGAAGCAGCATCATGTGGCCATGGACAAGCTGCTGCTGCAGACCCAGAGCCTGGAGCAGGCCCTGAAGACAGAGAGACATGTCGTCACGGAGGAGAAGTGGGTTCCACACACACACGTGCACACATATACTCACTGGCGATTTTCTTAGGTACACCTTGCTAGTACAGGGTTGGACCCCCTTTTGCCCTCAGAACTGCCTTAATTCTTCATAGCATACTTTCAACAAGGTGTTGGAAACTTTCCTCAGAGATTCTGGTCCGTATTGTCATGATAGCATCACAAAGTTGCTGCAGATTTTTTTGGGCTGGACATCCATGATGCAAATCTCCCATTCCACCACATCCCAAAGGTGCTCTGTTGGATTGAGATCTGGTGACTGTGGAGGCCATTGGAGTACAGTGAACTCATTTTCATGTTCAAGAAACCAGTTTGAGATTATTTGAGCTTTGTGACATGGTGCATTATCCTGCTGGAGGGGGTCCCAAAGTGTACAAGAAAATATCCCCCACACCATTACTCCACCACCACCACCAGCCTGAACAGTTGATACAAGGCAGGTGAATCCATGCTTTCATGTTGTTTACGTCAGATTCTGACCCTACCCGACTCATCAGACCAGGCAACATTTTTCCAGTCTTCTATTGTCCAGTTTTGGTGAGCCTGTTAGGCTTAGCTTAGCTTAGCTGACAGGAAAGACAGTGTTAATTTTGATAGGAATTTTAAATTTAGTTTTAGTCTTAGTCGCTCACTAAAATAATATTCCATCCATCCATCCATTGTCTTCCGCTTATCCGGGGCCGGGTTGCGGGGGGAGCAGTCTGAGCAGGGACGCCCAGACTTCCCTCTCCCCGGACACTTCCTCCAGCTCTTCCGGGGGGATCCCGAGGCGTTCCCAGGCCAGCCGAGTGACATAGTCACCCCAGCGTGTCCTGGGTCTTCCCCGGGGCCTCCTCCCCGTGGGACATGCCTGGAACACCTCCCTAGGGAGGTGTCCAGGGGGCATCCGATAGAGATGCCCGAGCCACCTCAGCTGACTCCTCTCGATGCGGAGGAGCAGCGACTCTACTCTGAGCTCCTCCCGGGTGACAGAGCTCCTCACCCTATCTCCAAGGGAGCGCCCCGCCACCCTGCGGAGGAAACTCATTTCAGCCGCTTTTATCCGGGACCTCGTTCTTTCAGTCATGACCCAAAGTTCATGACCATAGGTGAGGGTAGCAACGTAGATTGACCGGTAAATCGAGAGCTTCGCCTTTCGGCTCAGCTCCTTCTTCATCACGACAGACCGATACAGCGACCGCATTACTGCAGCCGCTGCACCGATCCGCCTGTCAATCTCACGTTCCATCCTTCCCTCACTCGTGAACAGGATCCCAAGATACTTAGAACTCCTCCACTTGAGGCAGGAACTCTCCCCCAACCTGAAGGGAGCAAGCCACCTTTTTCCGGTCGAGAACCATGGCCTCGGACTTGGAGGTGCTGACTCTCATCCCAGATGCTTCACACTCGGCTGCGAACCGCCCCAGCGCATGCTGAAGGTCCTGGCTCGAGGTAGCCAACAAGACAACATCATCCGCGAAAAGCAGAGACGAAATCTGCCGGCCCCCGAACTGAACCCCCTCCGGCCCCTGGCTGCGCCTAGAAATCCTGTCCATAAAAATGATGAACAGAACCGGTGACAAAGGGCAGCCCTGCCGGAGTCCAACATGAGTCCAACATGCACCGGGAACAGGTCCGACTTACTGCCGGCAATGCGGACCAAGCTCCTGCTCCGGTTGTACAGGGACTGTACAGCCCTCAACAGAGGGCCTCCAATCCCATACTCCTGGAGCACCTCCCACAGAATGACGCGAGGGACACGGTCGAATGCCTTCTCCAAGTCCACAAAGCACATGTGGACTGGTTGGGCAAACTCCCATGAACCCTCGAGCACCCTGTGGAGGGTATAGAGCTGGTCCAGTGTTCCACGGCCAGGACGAAAACCGCATTGTTCCTCTTGAATCCGGGGTTCGACTATCGGCCGGATTCTCCTCTCCAGTACCCTGGAATAGACTTTACCAGGAAGGCTGAGGAGTGTGATCCCCCGATAGTTGGAACACACCCTCCTTTTTAAAAAGAGGGACCACCACCCCAGTCTGCCAGTCCAGAGGCACTGTCCCCGTCTGCCACGCAATGCTGCAGAGGCGTGTCAACCAAGACAGTCCTACAACATCCAGAGACTTGATGTACTCAGGGCGGATCTCATCCACCCCCGGCGCTTTGCCACCGAGGAGCTTGCGAACTACCTCAGTGACTTCAGCCCCGGTGATGAATGAATCGACCTCCAAGTCCCCAGCCTCTGCTTCCTCTACGGAAGACATGACAGAGAGATTGAGGAGATCCTCGAAGTATTCCTTCCACCGCCCGACAATATCCCCAGTCGAGGTCAACAGCTCCCCACCTCCACTGTAAACGGTGTTGACAGAAAGCTGCTTCCCCCTCCTGAGGCGCCGAACGGTTTGCCAGAATTTCCTCGAGGCCGACCGGTAGTCCTCCTCCATGGCCTCCCCAAACTCCTCCCAGACCCGAGTTTTTGCTTCTACAACTGCCCGAGCTGCCGCACGCTTGGCCTGCCGGTACCCATCAGCTGCCTCAGGAGTCCTATGAGCCAACCAGGCCCGATAGGACTCCGTCTTCAGCTTGACGGCATCCCTTACTTCCGGTGTCCACCACCGGGTTCGGGGGTTGCCGCCACGACAGGCACCGCCGACTTTACGGCCACAGCTACGGACGGCTGCATCAACAATGGAAGTGGAGAACATGGTCCATTCGGACTCAGTGTCTCCAACCTCCCTCGGGATCTGGTTGAAGCTCTCCCGGAGGTGGGAGTTGAAAACTTCCCTGACAGCGGGTTCCGCCAGACGTTCCCAACAGACCCTCACGGTACGTTTGGGTCTGCCAAGTCTGTCCCGCTTCTTCCCCTGCCAGCGAATCCAACTCGCCACCAGGTGGTGATCAGTTGACAGCTCAGCCCCTCTCTTTACCCGAGTGTCCAAGACATACCGCCGAAGGTCAGATGATACGACTACAAAGCGATCATTGACCTTCGGCCTAGGGTGTCCTGGTGCCACGTGCACTGATGGACACCCTTATGCTTGAACATGGTGTTCGTTATGGACAAACTGTGACTAGCACAGAAATCCAATAACAGAACACCACTCGGGTTCAGATCGGGGAGGCTGTTCCTCCCAATCACTCCCCTTCAAGTGTCACTGTCGCTGCCCACGTGAGCATTGAAGTCTCCCAGCAGAACAATGGAGTCCCCGGTTGGAGCACTTTCCAGTACCCCTCCCAGGGACTCCAAGAAGGCCGGGTACTCTACGCTACTGTTCGGCCCGTAGGCCAAAACAATAGTGAGAGACCTATCCCCAACCCGAAGGCGCAGGGAAGCGACCCTCTCGCTCAGCGGGGAGAACTCCAACACATGGCGGCTGAGCTGGGGGGCTATAAGCAAGCCCACACCCGCTCGCCGCCTCTCACCGCGGGCAACTCCAGAGTAGAAGAGAGTCCAGCCTCTCTCAAGGAGTTGGGTTCCAGAGCCCAGACTGTGCGTGGAGGTGAGCCCGACTATCTCTAGCCGGTACCGCTCAACCTCCCGCACTAGCTCAGGCTCTTTCCCCCACAGTGAGGTGACATTCCATGTCCCCATAGCCAGAGTCGTTGTCCAGGGTTTGGGTCGTCGGGACCCCCGCCCACGACTGCTACCCATTCCACATAGCACCGGCCCCTTCCGATCCTTCCTGCGGGTGGTGGGCCTACGGGAAGACGGGCCCACCGGGTCCCGTGGGCAAAGACCCGGCCACCAGGCGCTCGCCTGCGAGCCCCAACCCCAGGCCTGGCTCCAGGGCGGGGCCCCGGTGACGCCAATCCAGGCGACGTACGCTTCCTTGATTTGATTTCTTTCATAGGGGCTTTTTGAACTGCTCTTAGTCTGACCCGTCACCTAGAACCTGTTTGCCTTGGGAGACCCTACCACGGGCATTAAGCCCCGGACAACATAGCCTCTAGGATCATTCAGGTACTCAAACTCCTCCACCACGATAAGGTGGCAGTTCAAGGAGGAGTAAAATAATATTGAATTTAGTTTTAGTCGCTTACTGAAAATCATTTTAAATTTAGTTCTAGTCTTAGTTGCTCGCTAAAATAATATTAAATTTAGTTTTAGTGTTGGTCGCTTTACTGAAAATTAAGTTATGCAATAAAATGACATCAAGGAATATTTATTGTTGGAATTTTCGTTGACAAAATTAACACTGCTGTAGCCCATCTGCTTCAAGGTTCAACGTGCTGTGCATTCAGAGATGGTGTTCTACATACTTTGGTGATTATTTGAGCTAGTGTTGTTTTTCTAGCATTTCAAACCAGTCTGCCCATTCACCTCTGACCTCTGACATCAACAAGGCATTTTCATCCACAGAGCTGCCACTCACTGGATATTTTCTCTTTTTCTTACCATTCTCTGTAAACCCTAGAGATGGTTGTGCGTGAAAATCACAGTAGATCAGCAGTTTCTGAAATACTCAGAGCAGCCCGTCTGGCACCAACAATCATGCCACGTTCAAAGTGACTTTGAACTTCTTTCTTCTCAATTCTGATGCTCGGTTCGAACTTCAGCAAGTTGTCTTGACCACATGTACATGCCTAAATGCATTGAGTTGCTGCCACGTGATTGGCTGATGAGCTATTTGTGTTAACAAGCAATTGAACAGGTGTACCTGATAAAGTGGCCGGTGAGTGTATATAGCAGTGTAAGATTCTGCATTGTTATGATGTCTAGAAAGCTCCATTTCAGAAAGATTTATGTTAAGGTTAAGAAAAATTGGAGGAACTTCAGGGTCTCCACAATCATGGAGATGTAATGTTCAATCTCTGTTACAGGCTTGTGATGATTGCTGATTCACGGTGGCAGTTACTGCTGCTGGGTTTTGTCCATAATTCTTCAGTACCTCAACGTGACACCTGAGGTTTGGTATACTGTTCTGCATGGTAAAATGTCCCTTTTTTCCTCTCAGGAAGAAACTGACACAGCTGCAGCATGCCTACACATGCCTGTTTAGAGACTACGATTCTAAACTGAAGACTGAGGTAAAAACCCATTTAAACATCTATTCACACTCATTTGTCTTACTATTACGGGTTCATGTCTTAACTTTTAATTGTGTGTGTTGTGTGTTTGTGTCCCAGGGAGGAGATCTATGCAGTCGGCTAGAGGAGGCAGAGAGAGCACTGGCCCTGAAGCAGGATCTGATTGATAAACTGAAGGAGGAGGTGGAGCAACAGAAAGGATCACTGGAGACTGTTCCTGTCCTCACTGCACAGGTAACAAAACATGTCATAATAATCATGAGAATTATGACAATTAGCACTTTGTCATTTTTTTCAAGGGAAGTATTGCATCACTGTTGTGTTCTGTAATGTTGGGAGCACAGAGTTATGAATAAGTTAGTGATTGTGACTTCTTCCATTCAATAGTCATTTTGGCCTGTTGCTGGTTTTATGCATTATTTTAAGGACAAAACTAGGCCTCTAAACCAGTTACTGTGTCTGCTGTCCAGTTAACACATCAGAATTGTTTCTGTGGCTTTTGAAGTCTTTAGAAACTGACTGTATATTACAGTTGGACGTACACGACCTGTCAGCATCATGTTCCAGCTGCGCTGAGTTACATTCATTTTGATTTCATCAACAATATTATATGTTGATATAGTAGAGTTAGTGTTAAATGAGGTCGCTCTTGGCATGGTCTTGTTTTAGTCATGAGAAAAAAATGTCAAAAGGAACACCAGTCAGTAGAGCCCATCTCAAAGTACAGCTGCTGTCATTAACCTGTATTTAATGTTGTTTGAAATATTTGTTGATTATTTGACAACAGAAAACATGTAAATGACAACAACTGCAGGAATACGGCTGCATTAAAAACGTGATTATAGGGAGCAGGAGGGGACAAAAAGGTTTAACAGGTGACCTCCGTCTCTCCCTCACCTTTCTCCTTTACTCCCTCTCTTTCATTAACTGCAAACACCAAAACATTCCTTTTCTGAGTATATGTGAAAAAAAAGTCAGAAACAAAAGAAAAGTATCACTAATAATGTATTATAAGTCAATAGTCATACAGGCATTTCTGCACATCCACAAATGAATTTCAGGCTTCAGTGATGCAAGCTGCTCTGTCAGAAACAGACCCACAGAGAAACAGAAACAGTGCACAAAGATAGTGGATTGGAGAAACAGCCAAGGAAGATGCTGTGGACACGGTCCAGATGTGCAGTGCAGACCGGCTGCAAGATTGAATCAGCGGATTGAATCAGGCAGACACAGCTGGATGCTGTGGACCTTGGCTGTTTGCCTTTTTCCATGAGCCATAACCTGGAACCATCCTGAACTCTGAAGAACCCCGAAGGCTTTGGTTCTGAGTTTTGCCTTGTTTTTCCATTGTTTTACAAAGTGGAACCTTTTGGATACACATTGCATACAAATACAGTCCATTTAAAAAGGTGATGCTGGGACAGATGTCATCATTTTTATGTGCTGATTGGCAGGTGAGGGCAGTTGTGGGGCAGGCAGTGATGCAATAAATGAGGCTAATGTTGCCTTTTTTTCATGTTTACATGTGTGACCTATGAACTGTCAGTGACATTACATTAATAGAGGAACAGTTATCACCTGAGCAGTGCTGAAGTGTAGATCCAGGAGCATGTCCTCAAAGCAGGCAGCAAACAGTGGAAACAAAAGCAGAACCTGTGACAGTGGCCCCACTTTAAGTTTGGGTCGTTAAGTCCTTGTAGTGGAAAAGGCCTGTAGGGGCCACATACTGTATGTAAGGTTCTTGCATATTCATGTGCTTGGTTTGTATCGCACACTGCATTGGCACTTGAGTGGTGAGCTTGGGAGTGGCATTTTCTGTTGTCTGCATTTGAATTGGGAAGTTTGTGTTGTGTGCCTTGCCTTTTCTTTGCACTGATGCATGGAGATAACTAATGGAATTGGCTGTGCACCATTATAATATGGAAAATAAAATGGCCTAAATATAGTCTCAAAGATCTTTTGGTGTGGTGGCAGTTTTCTCCCATGGTCAGTGTACTGCAGCCCAATTGTTTTATGGTTCGACAGTCAGCCACATAAAGCTAAAGCAGTCAAAGTGCTGTGTAAAATGCAGCCATTTAGTAACGCCCTACTCTAGTAGGGTGTCTAATAGTCCTGTCAGTTAATTTAGCCTGTCTTCTGAGTCATTTGTCATTTATGCACAAACCAGCCTACGTCAACCGCAGCCACAATCTAACATGTTTATGGAATACAGGTACATTGAAATGAAATGGCTGTTATTGAATGAAGTCACATCTCCCACTCTTTCCCACTATCTTTACGTTTGCTCAGGCTGAGATCTACAAGGCTGATTTCCTAGCGGAGCGAGAGGCGAGAGAGAAGCTGAACCAGAAGAAGGAGAAGCTGCAGGATCAGCTGACTCAGGCTCTGGCTGAGATTGACAGGCTCAAACAGGAAGCCACATCACGGTAAACAAACAAACAAACAAACAAAAACTCAATGCATGCCCAAATCCATTTTAACTGTTTGCGTCCTGAGTGTGGGCATGTTTATGCACCGGTCACTCAGTCAGTAGCTCAGTCTGTCTTTCTGTGTGCTCCAGTTCAATCGAGCATTTTAGTGGACAGTCAAATCTTTGCTCACATCATTTCTTATCCAGGCTTACATAGTCCTTGTGTCCTGACTTTCCCTCCCTGTCCTCAATCTCACTAATCAGATGCTGCATCAGCAGACTGACACTTCTACCTGAAGTCAAAGCTACATCTACATTTGTCCTCTGCATATTCATAAATATTGATATTTCTAGACATTTAAAAAAGTGTGATTTAATAGTTATGTATGTTCACCTCTGTTTCAGTGCACGTATGGAGCAAATGAAGCTGAGACACCTGGACGACTTTCCAACACGGGCCCCAAACATTCCCCCTCCGCAAGGTACATTTCAAGAAGTTATTGATGCGTTGATGCATGTTCAGTTTGAAGTAATTTGCGTTCGTAGACTTTATGTATAAAACTGTCAATTATGTGAAAACATTGAAAAATCTTGTAAAACAAATATTTCTAACACAATTGAACAACATCTGAACAGTTCTGTCACTCCACTCCTCTTTCTCACTTGAGTTACATGATGTTTACTGCACTGTCCTGTAGGCCCCTCTGTGCTCCAAAACTTTCTCTGAGGATTTACTGAATGATCAAGATATCACACAGTAGACTGAAGCTGTGGAAATGATTGTTTTTGTAGGCAACACACTGCAATCAAAGGAGCAGAAATCAACAGCAGAAAAGTTACTGTCGAATGTGTCTTAGTATGCTTTAAAGTTGAAATATGACTACTGACACATGATGTGCAATTCTGAGCACACGTGACTGATCATAATTCCTGCTCACATAAAATAAATATAACTATAGGAATTATGTAATTCCTTCTATGTTACTTGATATAATCAAATTTAGTTTACTTAGAAGAGCCTTCTTTACAAGGACTGGACAGATACTCCTGAGGTTCTCTACATGTCTTATCAACTGTCAGCCATCTTGGTTGTCCAGGTTTTTGATTGCACTTGCAGTTGCTTGCCACCAGGTTGCCAATTATGGTGTTGTGTCAGTCATGTCAGTGGAAGGATTCAAAAAATATACTTAAGCAAAAGTAGCAATACATGTAAGTAAAGAAGTATGCAAAGAAAAAAGTATGAAAAAGTGAAAGTACGCACTTGGAAACGCAACCCATAACTGGCAACCTGGTGGCAAGCAACCGCAAGTGCAATCAAAAACCTGGACAACCAAGACGGCGCACTATAAAACTATATATGTGTGTGTGTGTGTGTGTGTGTGTGTGTGTGTGTGTACACACACACACACACACACACACACACACACACACACACACACACACACACACACATACACACATACATACATACATACATACATACACGCTATATATGAGTAGATAGATAGATAGATAGATAGATAGATAGATAGATAGATAGATAGATAGATAGATAGATAGATAGATAGATAGACATACTGTGTATATATGAGTACATCAGCTTGTCATGTTGGGTTTGAGCTCATTCTGCTGCCCCAGGCATCCAAAAAATGTGTTAGTACTACTTAAAGTACTTTACATCCTGTTGGTTAGTTTTTATTGTACTTAAGAACAGTACTTGAGTACATATTCATAGTTTCTTTTCATGAATGCATATCAGCTTTATCAATGAAACTCATGCATGTACAAATGGAAAAATGGGGCATTACTGGAGTAACCACTTCGTACTGACTCTTTCTGGTCCCCTCAAAACAAAAAATGGGGTAAATGTATTTACAAATGTTTTTTTCTCACTTTTTGCTGGTTAGAAGTTGTTTTAACATGCTGTCTTTCTCCTTTGCCTTAGGCGTGTTCCCTGGTGCAACATTTAACACAGCGCCCCCTGCCCCCTCGTTCCGCAATCAAGGTCTGGTAACAGTTGGTGATCAAGGGGCAGCCGGAGCTGAGGAGCTGCCAGATTTATGTTGTCCGAAGTGCCAATACCAGGCTCCAGATATGGACACGCTGCAGATACATGTCATGGACTGTATACAGTAACGTGAGCTTAGCTCAGCACACCATGACACCAGTACACACATACAGATATATATACACAGCATATTTACATTTTTGACATTGAGCATGTCTGCTCCCAGCTCCAGGCACACCCTGGGAAAACATCTTTGGTAGTTGCACCTTACTCTCTCTGCAATGCAAACACACAAAGACACAAACCTGAGTACATACCATGGATGTTACTGTTTTAAAAATCGAATGTGTTGGAATCAAGACAAGTGGCAATCAGATGACAGTATGAAGACAGCAAGATAATCAGCGTGGTATTTTCCTCGAACTGCTCCATAGACTCACATTCTGCTGTAGCTTTTCTATTCCACTACTCACCCTTTTCTTGTTTTTCTCCTGGCCCCTGCTCTGTTATGTTCCCTCTTCCCCTCCCCATGCCTTGCCTCTGATCAGCATCCCCAGTCTCTTGGCTCAGTCCCATTTCTCGTTCCTCTTCACTGAAGTGGTGTAGTGGCAACTTAGGAGGTACCTGCATACTGTGGAGAAATAGTGTACACTTTTCACTGCCTCATCCATGTTATACACATCAGTATGCACTGGGTCTATGGTGAAAAAAAGACAATTCAGAGGGAAACGATTTCCCCTCAAAGGAGAAAACATATGACAATGTGAATAACCTAGTGAGCTTTAAATAATATAGAATAGTCAGATATGTTTTGGTTATAAATGTTGCTGTCTGCATTACCTCAAAACATGTATTATTATGTATTAGAGATGGGTTTACTCTTATTGAAAAAAGTAGCCATTCTCTGTGGTCTGTGCCTGTGTACACGTTTGACTGCACCACTGCTTTGTCTAAGATGATAGCCTGACCCTTAACCCTTCATAACCCTTTTATGCCCCTTACTCTGTCTTATCTTTACCTGGGGCACCAGATATTTATCTATCTGAAGGTCAGCACATTGATGATCTTTCACAGTTTGTGTGACTTGTCTGTAATTATAGATCGTTTGGTGCAAAGACTATTGTTTCAAACTGTTGGAAATTTACAAAATAAATCAGTTATTCAGTATTCCTTGTGTGTATTTTGGAGTGTGTTTTCCCACATGTACTACAAATGAGTGTATGAATCAGGTAACAATTATTTTCTATTTATTTTCAGCAGAAATGTGTAATGCATTTGTAGTGTGATTGTGACAATGTGCTTTGTTTCAAAATAATAAACAGATTAACGAGTCGACTGAAAAATAACAGATACACCTGACAGAACAGGTGGAAACCCTTTGCTTACGTCATGTGCAGCGTAAAGATGAACAGTGAGACGGAGAGGAACTAGGAATCATAAAGTCTGCCTTCAAAATAAGATGTTGGCCGCCATATCTCTGACCACAGTGCTTTCGATATGGTTTAACAGTACATTTTTCTAATATTGCAGCACCCAAGTCCAATTTTAAAGTCATTTGGTGGGAGTGTGTACTTTAGCTCTTTAGATCTTTGAACTTTGCATAGACATACACACTATGAATGTATACGGCGACAGGAAGTCACATTGGTTTTATTTTGACTAACTTTACGCGTGTCCCTTGTTTAAAGAAGCGTTCGGTGGACGCACGTTCTACTCATCGTTAGGTCTCACATATACCGGTGTACAGGACTGGCATTTTGGATTTGAAGTGGTTTTCAAGCAGACATGTCTGGTTCAACTTCCCCGCCTCCCTCCGCAGAGGCTGTGGGAACCGAGGGATGTTTTCCACCCGGATACCAGCCTTTCAAACCCGAGGAGCACGGCCTGGAGCGCGGGTTCCGTCTCACAGCCTTTTCGGACCTGAAGGGATGAGGCTGCAAGGTCCCGCAGGAGGCTCTGCTCAAACTCCTGGCGGGACTGGAGGCGGACCGGGCCGACGGGACGGGGAAGGCCGCAGACCAAGCGTCAGAGTTCGGCCAACAGTTGCCTGGCCCCCGACTCGGTCAGAAACACATACGGAATTAGCATAGCTAGCCTTCATTTCCCATACATCTTGTCAGACACCCTGGTGGTTAATGTCAGTTTGCTAGCGTAACTGTTGCTAACCATGCTAGCTTGTGTTAACTCATATGGCAGCTCATTTGACAGATGGACAACAATGGACGAATGAAAATACTTTTTTCATTATCCTCAGATATCGAATTTGCTCATACATAACCTAATTACATTTATTACTAAGCTACATTGTGAACGCATTATAAATATTAGCTAGCTGAGAGTGCTGAGGGTAAGTTCCGTGAGTTTTCAAATCAAATTCAAATTATCCGCGTGACTCAGCAGAAACGTCTTTGATGCTTTCCGTGCAAAGTTCATGCTCTTGGTCAAATATTTCCTCTAGTAAAAGAGTTTCGCAATCTTGACTTAGACTGTCATAACGTTACTTAGTTTCCTGCTTTTTAGAAGCATAACAACCGACAGTATGTGGAAAATACAGCCTGTAATTACAGTGAGTGACCACAAACATAACTACTGGACATGTATTGTGAAGTCATCCCATAGAACAGTCCTGTCGTAAATACTACCTGTAATACACAACATCGTCATAAGAACACACACACACACACACACACACACACACACACACACACACACACACACACACCACTAAAGTAGTATTCACACCCTTAACAAAAAGTGAACAGTTTGGATAACTCATGTTTGTTGTAGGGCCGTTGTATTGCATTGAAAACCACTTGTGTGTTTCCAGGTGTAGGGATGGACTGCTGTGTGATTCCCCTTAGGCATGGAGGACTCTCATTGGTCCAGACCACAGACTTCTTCTACCCTCTGGTGGAAGACCCCTACATGATGGTGAGTTTTGGCAGGTGTTTTCCTCTGTGAAGCACTCACATATGTGGGCACCCTGCCATTGGTGATTTGCAGACTGTCTTGGAAGTAAGGCTGTCCTAGCACTTAATTTGTATTCATGAATTGCTTCTCAGGCCTGATCAAACAGTCTTGCCCTGTGGCCCGGAGGCCAGAGGTTCCCCATCCCTGGTTTATAATGTGTGAAATTTGGCATGCACACAATTTTCAAAATGTGTACATACTATTTTGTAGTGCTGCAAGTAATGATTGTTTTAGATTGTATATTACCCTCCAATTCTTTTCTTGATTCATCAATTAAATCAAATAGTTAGTAAGACATTTTCTGTCGATTGACTAATAACTAATAATAATTGGTGCAGCTCTGCTGTTTTGTGCTGTGGTGTTTTTATTCCCTTTTCCCTTTCATCCTGACAGAAATGTACTCTTTGACAATCAGTGTTATTCAGGAAGTGACAGAAAAAATTGGTTCCAACCTGAAACTTTAAAAATTCAAATTTTAAGACATGATAATAAATCTTGAAGGTATTTGTCTCTTCTGACTAGGGGTGTAACAATCCATGGATCTGGATCAATGTATGATTTCAGTGATCTATGATCCAGTATCCATGACGCAAAGGGAAAGCAAATGATCTTTAAGATACATATTTATTTTTCTAATTTCCATGACACGTCTGTCACTGTTTTTGTCTCAGTGCTCCTCTGTCTTTAACATTCAAACAGTATATGTTTGTGATTTCGAGTTGAGTTTCTTGACAGAAACAACTTTGTTGCTGCAGGTAGTTTGTTGTCTTTCCTGCTCCTGAAATAAATAGTTTTATACACACTTATAGCTGTATTGTATTTTTACTCCTAGTTTGTTGTTTGTAACACAAGTAAAAGGTATAAATTTCAGCGTCTGGTGGGGCTGTGCTGCTGCTGCTGGAACCAAACAGAAGTTAATCTGGCACAGTTGAACTCTCACAGCAGGGATTAAGTATTAGTAAAAAAAAAAAAAAAAAAAGCATAACAACTTTATTGTTAGCCTTGTGTGCAGGGAGGTAGCAGTCAACCAGGCAGCAAGAGAGTGAGGGGAGAGTCTGTGTTTCACACTGACAGCCCTGTTGGATGACTGTGAACTGACTGTATGACTGTCTGTCCTCTCCCTGACTATTGATATTCAAAAGCTGTTACTGACTGCTCACATTTGTGACTGTCAAGGCAGCTGTTACACTCAGTGACCCCAGTCATCATGTAACTGATGATGCTAAATGGACATTTGATACCATCACATATTGATCACAGGACTCTGAATTGAATTGAAATCCTATGTGGTAGATACCAGCAAAAGACGTACAGTATCATCCAAAGAACTGATTCTATATCTTATAGTGATGAAACTTGTGATTTACAGCCCTAGTTATGACTGGATTTTGCTCTCTCTGTTTCTCACCTTGTCTGTCTCTCAGGGCAGGATAGCGTGTGCTAACGTCCTCAGTGATCTCTACGCCATGGGCATCACAGAGTGTGACAACATGCTGATGTTACTGAGTGTCAGCCAGAAGATGAATGAGAAGGTAGCATTATGTGTGTTCATCTGTAGACGTTGAAGTGTTTACTTTTATTTATTGACACCACTTTTGTGTGTCCTCTCATAACCTGTGGATGTTACAATGAGTCCAGTATTTTTTTTTTTAACAGACCTTTGACTTGTGGATTTTACACATGCATATGTCAGTTTCTTTAGGGTGACCTGAGGTCTGCCTCCATGATTCAGTGTCGTATTGTTTCATATGTATGCCACAGGACCGTGAGCGGGTGATGCCGCTGATGATTCGGGGGTTTCGCGACGCAGCAGAGGAGGGAGGGACTTCTGTGACAGGAGGCCAGACTGTCATCAACCCCTGGATCATTGTAGGAGGAGTAGCATCAGTCGTTTGCCAGCCGAATGAGTTCATCATGTGAGTCAGTGCTAGAGCCAGTATGTTGTTTTGTGAAGAGGTATTGAAAATCATCTTTTTTTGTCTCCTGTAGTTCTATTGGCCTTCACTATATTGTGACATTTTATAGGGATACAGTTAGTTGAGAAATAATTGGGAGATGAATTGTTAATGAAAATAATGTTTAGTTGCAGCCATAAAATAAACCAAACACCAACATAAACCCAGGAGGCCAGGACACATCATTACTAGCTGTTCTACAGGTGTCTTTTTCTGTTGGCACATCTGAGCCATTTCCTTTTAATACGGCATTGCATAAGTTATTTGAATTGTTTGAAGGAAATTAAAATTTGCAAATCATTACTGTCCTGTGAAAACCATATATCTGCAAAATGTTGACTCTTTCCAAGAAAAACAGCACTGATCTCTTTTTAATGATGCATTTTTATGACAGTCGTTTTTTAAACCTGTGGTTTATTTTCATTTCAGCATCTTGTTGAGTGTTATTTCAGTTTTAGTTTTATTTTTGCCATGCCAAATCACAACAGATGTTGTCTCAGGACACTTTCATATAGAGCAGGTCTAGACTATACTTTTAAATGTACAGAGACTCAGCAATTCCCCCATGAGCAAGCACTTGGCATTGGTGGCAAGAAAACTTTAACAGGCAGAAACCTTGAACAGTACAATTTCAATCCTCAAATCGCATTTTCCCAGCCATTAATACAGAGAAAAAAACCAAATACACAAGTAAAAAGAAGCCTCAAAAATTCTAAAAAAAAAAAAGAGTAAATAGTGATTTTTCAGTGCATTTGTAATTTGCTCTGTTTAATAGATTAAGTAACATTTATACTTATGCTATGCTTTGGTTATATGAAAATTTGGTGATATGTGATTGTCACTGGATAGCAAAAATGTATTTTGGGTTTTTTGTCCAGGCCGGATGGTGCTGTACCAGGCGACGTCTTGGTTCTGACTAAACCTCTGGGGACACAGGTGGCTGTGAATGCTCACCAATGGCTCGACCAGGTCAGCCACTTGACATTATTTGGAATCATGACATGTTTCTGCGCTCACACTCGTCACCCTCCCTCATTCTGTTGACTTCCTACTTTGTTTTGATCCCCATCAGCCTGAAAGGTGGAACAAGATCAAGTTAGTCGTCACCAAAGAGGAAGTTAAAGAGGCCTATCAGGAAGCCATGTTCTCCATGGCAACGCTGAACCGCACAGGTACACACTTTGGTCATTATGTCTTGAAGTTCTGCAGTCGTCACTGATCAAGCAAACGTATTGACTGTTTCATTTGCAGCTGAGAGATTGTGTAATAACTGGGTCTATGCAGTTTCACTGCATTGATCTGAACTTACTCTCAGTCTTATGAAATTTAGTTGTGAGAAAAAAATCAATGACAAATTGAGCCTGAACATGCATTGGCCCCATTGTGTCTACATTTTTAGTTCCTTTTGGTTCAGTTGAAGCTGAAGTCTTTGTGTGACTTTCTGTATTTGTGATTAAAGTTTATAGTGAGCTGTTCAGACTCATTCATATTCATGTGTTTGTCTCCAGCGGCAGGCCTGATGCACAAGTTCCAGGCCCACGCTGCGACAGACGTGACAGGTTTCGGGTTGTTAGGTCACGCCAACAACCTGGCAGCACAGCAACGAAATGAGGTGGCTTTCGTCATCCACAACCTACCAATCATAGCCAAGATGGCTGCCATCAGTAAAGCCTGTGGAAATCTGTTCAACCTGGTTCAGGGCACTTCAGCAGAGACTTCTGGTATGAAAATTGAGATTAGCATGCAGTAAATGTTGGCACAGGTATTTGATTGTTTGAATTTATGCATTATTACGATAATCGCATTGTTGGCCTAAAATCCCTCTTCCTCTTCTTCCCCTCAGGTGGACTGCTGGTGTGTCTGCCCAGAGAACAGGCAGCCAAGTTTTGCTCAGAGATGAAGAGCCAGAGCTCTGGAGTCGGAGGTCAGGCAGCAGTGGGCGGAGCATGGATAATTGGAATTGTAGAGAAAGGTGACCGTCGCGCTCGCATCATTGACAAACCCCGCATTATCGAGGTTCCACCACGAGGAAGCCAGGCAGCAAATCAGGACAACAGCTCCACCAGCCCTGTTCCCAGTTTGTCATAGACACTGCCGCCCCTCTGACACCAGTCCGGTGTGTGTGTGTTTGTGTGGTTTGATGTTGCTGTCTATCTCACCCTCCTTTTCAGTCAAAATGCTGAAATGAGAGCGCACAGATGAAAATCACCATCATCTTTTCCTGTGGGTGAGGGAATGGAAAGCATCCATGATGATTTATCCATCTTTGGAAAGAAGATGGAAGCTGCTGAAATGAGGCCTATTTTTCACTATTTTGGAATTTAATTTAAATTCAGGGCAGTATGCCCTTTCTTAATCCATACAGACCAGTGACTTTATGTAATTTATCTGCCGTTTAGCTATCTAAATTTGTTTCCGTTCCAAGAGAAAACATTCCAAATCATTCTTCTCAAAAAAGAGAGTGTAAATGTGTGTTGGAGTATTTTATCATTGGATTGGGTGTTTTGCTGTGGGGAGGTGGAGCAGAGGCTTTTGTTGACCTTTTGTTTCGGAAGTGGGTGATGTTTATGTCTCATGTTGGTGAATGTATTATGTGAAAAAGAAATGTTCCTGGCACCTGGCTCGGCCCACACAGCCCAGAGGAAGGCTTGAGCAGCTTCCTTTGGACAGGCTGGGTGGAGCTCAGGTGTCCTTCTGTGTCAGCTGATTGGCTATCCAGCACCAAGTCCCTCCTTCCTTTTTATGAAGCTCTGCCTTTTAAACCCAACGGGGCCAGGTGGAGTGGATGTTTGCCTTTGGATTGGGGTTGGACTTAGACTGCTGATGGTCTAAAGCTGTCTGCGTTTGTAGATTTCCTGCTTTTCACAATCAATAAAACCATCATCAACTCACACTGAAATACTGTTTGGGTGTTATGTTAGTACAGTGAGAACAAACTTAAATTGTATGCTGGAGTGTCACCAAACCGTTTGATTACAAAAGTACCTAAAATTTTATCTGAAGACTTCCATTGTGACCCAGGCAAACTGTTTTCACAGCAGACATTTGAGTAGTTAGGAAAAGCATGTGTGTAATAACACTGATGCTTAGTCAGGCGTGCCAGTGAGGAAGCAGGCGTGACATCATGGAACACCTTAACTGAATGGAGCAGTCATTAATGTTTGATTTAATTTTTTGTTGTTGTTGTTATTTATTTCACACAACACACATCATTGAACATTTCAGTAAATGTTCACTCTTTGCCCTCATGTCAGTGATTACATCTGTGCCTTTTGCTGCTATGGCATGCTCTTATGTTTGCCATGAAAAGGATCTGTAGTACAATGGTTTCTATCTTCCAAAATGAAGTTGAAATAATGGAGTAAAATACAGTAAGCATTTGAAAATCTCATCAGTTTGGTTAACACTACACCCCAACATTGTTAGCAGCAGTGAGTCCGCCTGTCAGTGTAGTGATAAGATTGAGCACCTTGGACAGCTCCCCAACTTCAGCACAAGGTTGTGGGTTCTTGTGTTCACTAACTGTGAAGCTGAGAGAAGAAGTTTTCAGGACCTTTCAGTCGAGGGATAAGCAACACTGATGGCTGCAACAGAAAATCTGCATTACAGAGTGGGGATGGAGTTTAAAATGTGGGCGTTTAGGTGGTAGGGGCGGTCTAGTTAAAGATACTATTAAATTGCATTATGGGAATTGTAGGATCCAGGGTTTTTGAAATGTGACCTAACATAGGGATTAAACTCCAGGACATTTCAGCTTCACTGGCACAGATTTCACAGATTTGTCATTTAAATCTGTCATACCAGTCTCCCAACTCATCTACTGTAAATGACCTAAGCTGAACAGGAGGCAGGCAGATGCTTATTACTGTACACTAACACATTGATGGTCCTCAACTTTTAAGATCTTTATTATGTAGGCTGACATACATAATGCATTTTTAAACAAAATGAATGAAATGACCACAGGCTAATTTGACATTGTGCAAACCTGGGGGTTAGGTAGTATCCAGCAAATGACTGTTGGATGGTTTCTGGCTCTTTAGGCAACATGATGTACACTTTAAGGTGGCACGTGGCACATTGTGCAGAGCACAAAAGGAACAGGGATCAATGAGGGCCACCAGTTTATTTTTGCTCAAGAACCCTGTCGTGGGATAATCCCACACTGCTGCTGGGTAGTTTAATCTTTATAATTGCATCATATTTTATTAAGTGGTCATATGTTTTATGATCATGTCCTATTTTATTCTGCAAAATAACAAATAACTGCTGTCAGATGAATTTGATGGAGTAATAGAGTAAGTAAAAAAGTATAGACTAGGCAGCAAAATGAAAATACTCAACAGAAGTACACGTATGTTAGAATCTGAAGGAGTATTTCTGTTGTTGCTGAGCCCTTGCTGGACAGTAAAATCCTAAGACATCCATATAATTTTTACATATGTGCTCACGTCTCTCTAACAGCTTGAAATGTGAGGGAAACCATCATGCGGGTCAGCAAAGTGATGTAATGAAGTAAAAGTGATTAAAGTCAGAGCAGAAAAGGGTTTGTCTCATACTGAAGCAGTTGATGAAAAAAAAAAAGAGAAATGACAAAATGGTGGCAGTGCAAAAGCAACCAAAGGAGGAAAGAAATGGAGCTGATGAGAATATCTGGATGGACAAGAAAGGATTTTTGGCGGTTACAGGTTTACAGGTCCCAAAGGAAACAACTTGAGTGGGCTTGTTGACGAAGTGCCCGCTGTTTAATGGCATAGTGTTATCTCTTCCCCAGCCAGCAGAGAGCAGCATTAGTCGAGAAATAGAGAGCTAAAAGCAGAAGAAGAAATGCGGAAGTGTGCATGGTGTAAACAATCCAGTCATCTGAGCCGTGTCACGAATAAAAAAATCTCCCATTTGAAGTGTAAACGGTAATGTTTTTAAAAGTAACAGATGTTGTGTTAAGAATGGTATAGTGAGTTATATTTTAGATCTACAGGATTGAGTCGAGTATGTGTCAGTGAAGAAAAGTCTGTTCTCTTCTGGTCTGTATTGATTTTCTTCGAAACCGGTTGAACATTTGTTGTCTTTATCTCTGTCGAGCGTCCCTCGTGGTCCCTTTATTCAGCAAGCTCACGTTTAGCATCGTGTGTATGTACTTTTAACGTGAGAAGCAACATGACGCTTGTTTTCTGCTGTGTCAGTGTGCTGCTGGTCCGCCGCCATCATGCCTTATCTGGGCAGTGAGGACACTGTGAAGGAGCTGAGGAGAGCTCTGTCCAACCCCAACGTCCAGTCCGACCAGCTGCGCTACAGGAACACCATCCTCAAAGTCATCAGGTAGGCCACACGTAGGCTGTCCTCCTGACTGTCAGATGCTGTGCCACAGCATGTGGTCAGAAGTAGAATAGAAGAGCAGCTGGTGTGTCTGTGTACAAAACAACCAAAGTGACGTTGCTTCACTGCTATCTGACTTCATGTTGTAGTGTACACTACAGGAGCTTCTCCCTCTTTCTGTGTCTCAGGGCGATGTCACAGGGCGTGGATGTATCGGGCCTGTTCAGTGAGATGGTAAAAGCCTGTGCAACAGTAGACATAGTGCAGAAGAAACTGGTCTATGTCTTCCTGTGTTCCTATGCCACTTTAAACCCTGAGCTGTCCCTGCTCGTCATCAATACGCTGAGGAAAGATTGTCAGGATCCAAACCCCATGGTCCGCAGCCTGGCCCTGAGGAACATGACCAACCTCAGGTGAGGTGCTCCACACATTGAGGTCAGTGCGAGCTGTCACATCAGCCTGTGACTGCTGGAATAACTGGATTTTTGACTGTGTGTCGCAGGTTAACCAGTCTGGTGGAGTATGTGGAGCAGCCTCTGACTGCAGGACTGAGGGACAGAGCAGCTTGTGTGCGGCGGGTGGCTGTACTTGGCTGGGCCAAACTCCACAATCTTCAACCCAGTTCGGAGATTGGTAGAGTGGATGGATGGCGTTCTTCTTTCTCTTTTTCTTTCCCACTGTCATTCTTTCTGTCTCTCCCTGTACTTCTGTGGCAGTTTCAGGGTTCTGAAACTCACCTGCTTGTTAGGTGCATGGAGATTTGTCACACTGAGAGAAACTTTGTTGTGACACATGTAAACTTGTGGCCTTTATCAGGTGTCAACATTCACAAAGAATTGTTTTATGGACAGTTTTTAGGGCGACATCATTGTGAGTTGCATGCCTGGGTTTAAAAACAAACCAGAATGACTGAGAGCTTATGACGACATGGACATAAGGGATTGGTTTTGTACCTTAAACTGCTCAGATTCCAAAAGTAATTGGTGGAAAATGTTCAGTATAAGGATATAATAATAATAATAATAATAATAATAATAATAATAATAATGATAATAGTAATAATAATGATAATAATAATAATAATAATAACAATATGGAATATATAAGTAGGAAACATCACTGTTTGGTCAGAGTGCAGAGATAGGTATTAGCATCTAGTGATCAGGTCATAGCCCTTTAATAAGCTCATTTATAGTTTTATGAATTATTATTCTGATATTATTATTAGTGCTGTCAAAAATATTGCGTTATTAACGCATTAACGCAAATCAATTTTAACGTCGTTGTAGTTTTTTATAAGCTGTGGCAACTGCTAGTAACGTAAGAAAAACTACAGGATCCGGTTGTAAACCGGAAACAAAACAATAGCCACGCCCCACGTACATGTTTGGTCTTGCCTGCTAGCTGTAATAGAGTGGCCACCGGTTTGGATGGATGTCAAGCGCGAAACGCCGAAATGGATGCGAGCAAGATTCTGAATGGAAAGTTTAGTTTCAAAAAGTTGCCAGATGGGTCGACTGACAAGACCAAAGTTAAAGTGTGTATTGTCGGTGTGAACTGAATTATCACCGTAGCACATCCAGTCTGAAATACCACTTGATGGCCAAACACACGACAGATGCAAACTCTCTGCCGCCTTCTTGTCAAAACCAGGCGACAATGGATGGCTTTCGACAGAGGCGTATGGATGCTGTTATGTTCAAAGGAAACTTAAGAAAGGAAAGTTTAAGCCATGGTTTAACTGCACTATAGGCTGAGTCTTAGTTTACAATGATGTGCACTTTGTGACTTTATCTTGCATCACTCTGTTTTGATCCCTTAGAAAGGGTTGTTGAAGGGGCTTTTTTGTAACCAAGTGTTTATTTTTTGTCATCTGTTTATTGACAGTGTTAAATTGTGTGAGATTTGATTCATTCAAATGTGAATGACTGCTCAAAGTGAGAATGTGTGAAATAGTGTGAAATATAACACTACACGTTGTTGTTTTCAACTAAAAAACATTTGCACAAAGCAAGCCTATCCACTTTTCCATGTTGATAACAGTATTAAAATGATAATTCAAGGGACATTTAGAATAGATGAAAATGTGTGAGTAATTTGCGATTAACCGCAAGTTAACTACGACATTCATGAGATCGAAAATTTTAATCGATTGACAGCACTATCATTATCATTATGATATATTGTAGTATAGACTGGTGAAATCTAGAAATCTGAGCTTATGCAGAACTCTGTGACCTGACGCCTATGACCTCTAATGACATTAAGATGTTTCAGATCTTACATAGTAGTTGTACACCTTAGTTTAGAGACTCTTTCACATAGAACAGATATGCCTCCTTGTGGAACATGAGCTCAATTGTTCTGGAGCTTAATGATATTGTGCATTATTTTACTTCACACACGTGAAGTTTTATAGTTCCATTGTAACCACTCAAAAGATGGAAACATATTATCTCCAACAGAGGCATGAAATGTCTTTTTTTTTCTCAGACATCAAATACTGTTATTAAACAAAGGTGCAGAACAGTATTCTGCTTTAAAAGAGCAAGTAAAGAATAGGTGTGCCAACCACTGTGTCCAGATTCTGAGAAGAACAATGTTATCTTCACCCCACCTCTACAAGCAGTTGATGTGTACATGTCTAAACACATGTTCGTGCTCTGTTCATGCATCCACATCACGGCCACTAACCTGGGTGTGATTCTTCCAGATGCTGCAGTGGTGAATGAGCTGTATGGCCTGCTGAGGGACCCAGACCCTGTGGTGATGGTGAACTGCCTCCGAGCTCTGGAGGAGATCCTGAAGGAGGAGGGAGGAGTCGCTATTAACAAACCTATCACCCATCACCTCCTCAATAGGTTAGCTCAGAGTTGGAACATCAAAGAGCCATGGCACTAAAAGACAACTGTCAAAACAAGGAAGTGTGTTTGGCTGAGAGTTAGGGTTTTGATAAATATTTAAAGATAATATTAAGAGACTAGAGGAGTGAAATGACTTCTAAATACTGGATCTGAGTGGCCACCCATTATGTTTTTATAGAAGCAGAATGCCTTTTTCTTCCTTGTGTTTTTGCATTCATTCCACATCTAACAAGAACCTGAATCTGCAGTACTGACCTTGTCTCTGTTTGTAACCATCAGCCATTTCCAGTATGTACAGACAGTTAATCTAATCAGCAAAGCCAAATTGCTTCTCAGTAGCTTCCTGATAAATTTCTGTCTAAGCAAATTTTGCTGCACATTGAATCTCTCCATTTAAAACTGCAGGCTTTACATTTGCGGGACATTTCCTTTCCTTCAGGATATTTTCTCTTCAGCCTTCCCAAATGAACTGCTTTCTAGCATTTGATTTTAAGTCAGAATTAACATGAAACATACAATTTGATTATGCCAGTACGATAGACAGACAGTGGTGGAAACAGTACATTACATTTACTCATGTGCTGCACTTCAAGCGTAAGGCTGGGCATACATTGTTCTTATGGTCAACAAACCCCATGAAACAAAGAAACCAACAGTCTGTCAGTCCATCTCTCAGTGTCTCTGCCTGACCTCCCTGTCCTAACTGTGGCTCTCAGCTCCAAGCCCATTGGTTCCCACTGAGGATTTTAATCTTTGAAAAACAGCTCACAAATATATAGTATATATATCCCACCATCATCGTGCTAACATGCTCAGAATGACAATGCTAAAATGCTGAAGTTAAGCAGGTAAAGTGTTCGCCATGTTTACAGCTATTGTTTAGCCTGTTAGCATGCTACCCATCCATCCATCCATTTTCTATACCTAACTATCCCTTTCGGGGTTGCAGGGGGGGCTGGAGCCTATCCCAGCTGTCATCGAGCGAGAGGCGGGCTACACCCTGAACTGGTCGCCAGCCGATCGCAGGGCAACATATACAGACAGACAACCATTCACACTCACACTCACAACTGAGGACAATTTAGAGTGACCAATTAACCTAATGAGCATGTTTTTGGTCTGTGGGAGGAAGCCGGAGTGCCCAGAGAGAACCCACACATGCACGGGAAGAACATGCAAACTTCACACAGAAAAGCCCCGCCCGACCTGGGGATCAAACCAGCGACCTTCTTGCTGTGAGGCATGCACACTACCTGCTGTGCCACCGTGCCTCTGTTAGCATGCTAATCACCACTAATTAGTATGAAACACATAGCACAGCTCAGGCTGTGTCATTCCTACTAGACGAATAAAAATAATGGTGCTGGATGAAAAGTCAGAAGATCATAAGTGAACCAAATTTTAAAGAAATTCAAGTAATGCTTAACCACAAATGTGAACCTCATGGTGGCACTAGAGGAAAAGTCAGGGGATCAGTGATTAGAATTAATTCTCTATGGACCATGAGTGTGTTCACAAAATTTTGTGATAACCCATCTAATAGTTGAGATATTGCAGTCTGGACAAAAATGATGGACTGACCAGCTGACAGACATTGACATCCAAAATATAAAATATTGCCAGACTGTTAAAGCTGCTTTGCTCAAAGACACTTCAGTAGCATACACTCTGCCCATGTTGTGAGGTTGAAGTCTCTGTGTCTGTCATCCCAGGTTGAAGGAGTGTGATGTTTGGGGTCAGTGTGAGGTGTTGAAGATCCTCCAGCGCTACCAGCCTCAGTCAGAGGACGAGCTCTTTGACATCCTGTCCCTGCTGGATGCCTCCTTGGTCAGCCCTCACCCCCTAGTCGTGGCTGCCACACTTAGCCTCTTCCTCAGCCTCTGCACTGGCCTGCCTGCTGTCAGTCTGGCAGCCCTGGAGCGAGTGCGTGGCCCCCTGCTGGCTGCCTGTGGGAGTGTGTCCAGAGAGATGAGGTTCACTGCCCTCTGCCACATACAGGTCGGTGTGAATAATTGTATTGTAATATTTGACTCTTTTTGTTGTTTTATTCTTTGTTTAAGTGATATTTTATCCTGTCAGCCTTGACTAGCTTGCATAAAGCAAGATTCTATTAATATAGCAGATTTCATCTACAAGCAATAACTCAAGCAACGTATATAACTACTACTATTACTATACTAATACAGGTTTTTATTGTATTTTATACTTGTACTTTGCACAACAATAATGGAAGGTTACGGTGCTGTGATACATGCTATGAATAGGTGTTAAAAGAGAAGAAGAAGAAAGGGAAAACCAAATGCATTCAAAAAGAGTTAAAAAAAAAAAAAAAAAAAGAATAAATAATGTGTCTAGCCATATATATAGGAAGACTTTTCCAGAAACTAACTCCACATTAGCCTGAAGAGATATTGAAAGACCCAATGCAAAATTGAAAGATACCTTTGTCTGACAGATGGCATTGTTTGCATGAGAAAGCCTTATACTTTGCATATGTGTTTAAAGGCCCTGAAACAGGCTCTCGGTATTTGAATGAAAGATGAGTGGACACTAACTTTGCTCAAGTCACATGAGTAATGATTGAAGGGGGGACGTGAAGTATTGTGCTTGTGGGGATTTTCAGCATCACTGTTTACTTTCGTTTATTAGTTTCTCTGTTAGTAGATATTTCTTGTCAGATGTTTGCTTGGATACAGTTTGAGATATGAAGTTGTGTCTTTATCTTGCAGTTGCTGTTGCGCTCTGTTCCTGGACTAATGGGAGCCCACTACAAACGGTTTTTCTGTGGCTATGCTGAGCCAGCTTACATTAAGCAAAGGAAGATGCAGGTGATGCCTGTTCGACTCAGCTTTCTATTCCTTCTTTTTTTTCTTCTTTATTATGTCAATCTGCTTCCTCTCTCACTGCAGCTATGGTGCTCTTTGCTGTTTTTGTAAATAGTAGTAAATTGTCCAACTGAAACCAGACTTGAAACCAATGATGCCATAAACTTCCTTCTTTACCAGACTGTACATAACCGTGTACTCCCATTTAAAATGCAACAAAAAGCTTATCAATCATTCTTTCTTTGACACTTTTATACTTATAGTTTAGACGATGCTGATCAGCGAGTCAGCTGGTGTTATTGTTGCTGTGCAGTCAGACCACAGAATCCAGTGGAGATTCCAGCCAACAGAGGACACCACATCTTTGACTTTGTGGTGGCCTGTTATGTTAAACTTCTTTTACAACCTGCCACCTTTTCAGGGCTTTGCTTCTTCACTCAGTCCAAACAGTCCAAATGACGACGTCATACTTTTGCATCCATTTTGGCTGATTTCTTTTCATTTTTAACAAATGCAAAACAAGGCAGCGTTGCCGGGCTTAACATGAGGTTGAAGACTGTACAGATGCCGCCTTTTTTTTTTTTTTTTTACATATTTCCTGCATGCTTGCTCTCTTGTAAACTCGGTCCCACCCCTTCTTTCTAGTGTAGGTGATCATCCCATCATCTAATAAACTATTATACTGTAGATAGGACCAAAACTCACACAGAGACAATTATTTATTCATGGGTTAAAAAAATGGTACATTCTTTCAATAATGCAACATTAAGCTGAGAAGTAGTCCAGCACATAACTCCCCGGAAACCTGCAACATGCTGTTTATAAACTTCATTTTTTGTATGGATTAAGCAAACAAGATTTTAACTTGGGACAGAGCCTGTCTTGCTGTTTCCTCTGTCTCCAGTCTTTCTGCTAAGCTAGGCTAACCACCTTGTGGCTCCAGCCCAATTGCATATGGACACGAGAGTGGTATCAGTCCATCCATCGATCCATTTTCTCCCGCTTCATCCAGGGCCAGGTCACGGGGGGAGCAGTCTGAGCAGGGACGCCCGAACTTCCCTCTCCCCGGACACTTCCCCTAGCGGGGCCTTCCCCGTGGCCTCCTCCCGGTGGGACATGCCTGGAACTCCTCCCTAGGGAGGCGTCCAGGGGGCATCCGATAAAGATGCCTCAGTCACCTCAGCTGACTCCTCTCGATGTGGAGGAGCAGGGACACTACTCTGAGCTCCTCCCAGGTGACAGAGCTCTTCACCCTATCTCTAAGGGAGCGCCCTGCCACCCTGCAGAGGGAAGTCAAATCAGCCGCTTGTATTCGGGACCTCGTTCTTTCAGTCATGACCCAAAGTTCATGACCATAGGTGAAGGTGGGAATGTAGATTGACCAGTAAATCGAGAGCTGAACCAAAAGGCTCAGCTCCTTCTTCACCATGACAGACCGGTACAGCGACCGCATTACTGTAGCCGCTGCACCGATCCACCTGTCAATCTCACGCTCCATCCTTCCCTCACTCGTGAACAGGATCCCAAGATACTTAAACTCCTCCATTTGAGGCAGGAACTCTCCCCCAACCTGAAGGGAGCAAGCCACCTTTTTCCGGTTGAGAACCATGGCCTCGGATTTGGAGGTGCTGACTCTCATCCCAGCTGCTTCACACTCGGTTGCGAACTGCCCCAGTGCATGCTGAAGGTCCTAGCTTGAGGGAGCTAACAAGACAACATCATCCGCGAAAAGCAGAGACGAAATCTGCCGGCTCCCGAACCGAACCCCCTCTGGCCCCTGGCTGCGCCTAGAAATTCTGTCCATAAAAATGATGAACAGTACCAGTGACAAAGGGGAGCCCTGCCGGAGTCCAACATGCACTGGGAACAGGTCCGACTTACTGCCGGCAATACGGACCAAGCTCCTGCTCCGGTTGTACAGGGACTGTACAGCCCTCAACAGAGGGCCTCCAACCCCATACTCCCGGAGCACCTCCCACAGAATGACGCGAGGGACGCAGTGGAATGCCTTCTCCAAGTCCACAAAGCACATGTGGACTGGTTGGGCAAACTCCCATGAACCCTCAAGCACTCTGTGGAGGGTATAGAGCTGGTCCAGTGTTCTACAGCCAGGACAAAAACCGCATTGTTCCTCCTGAATCCGAGGTTCGACTATTGGCTGTATCCTCCTCTCCAGTACCCTGGAATAGACTTTCCCAGGAAGGCTGAGGAGTGTGATCCCCCGATAGTTGGAACACACCCTCCGTTCCCCCTTTTTAAAAAGAGGGACCACCACCCCAGTCTGCCAGTCCAGAGGCCCCGTCCCCGACTGCCACGCGATGTTGCAGAGGCGTGTCAACCAAGACAGTCCTACAACATCCAGAGACTTGATGTACTCAGGGCGGATCTCATCCACCCCCGGTGCTTTACCACTGAGAAGCTTGCAAACTACCTCAGTGACTTCAGTCCCGGTGATGGGTGAATCGACCTCCAAGTCCCCAGTCTCTGCTTCCTCTACAGAAGACATGACAGTGGGATTGAGGAGATCCTCGAAGTATTCCTTCCACCGCCCGACAATATCCCCAGTCGAGGTCAACAGCTCCCCATCTCCACTATAAACAGTGTTGACAGAAAGCTGCTTCCCCTTCCTGAGGAGCCGAACGGTTTGCCAAAATTTCCTCGAGGCCGACCGGTAGTCCTCCTCCATGGCCTCCCCGAACTCCTCCCAGACCCAAGTTTTTGCTTCTACAACCACCCGAGCTGCTGCACGCTTGGCCTGCCAGTACCCGTCAGCTGCCTCAGGAGTCCCATGAGCCAACCAGGCCCGATAGGACTCCTTCTTCAGCTTGTCGGCATCCCTTACTTCCGGTGTCCACCACCGGGTTCGGGGGTTGCCGCCACGACAGGCACCGCCAACTTTACGGCCACAGCTACGGACGGAACAATGGAAGTGGAGAACATTTTCCATTCGGACTCGATGTCTCCAACCTCCCTCGGAATCTGGTTGAAGCTCTCCCGGAGGTGGGAGTTGAAAACCTCCCTGACAGCGAGTTCTGCCAGACATTCCCAACAGACCCTCATGGTACGTTTGGGTCTGCCAAGTCTGTCCCGCTTCCTCCCCTGCCAGCGAATCCAACTCACCACCAGGTGATGATCAGTTGACAGCTCAGCCCCTCTCGTTACCCGAGTGTCCAAGACATACCGCCGAAGGTGAGATGATACGACTACAAAGTCGATCATTGACCTTCGGCCTAGGGTGTCCTACTGCCACGTGCACTGATGGACATGCTTATGCTTGAACATGGTGTTCGTGACTAGCAGTGTGACTAGCACAGAAATCCAATAACAGGACACCACTCGAGTTCAGATCGGGGAGGCCATTCCTCCCAATCACACCCCTCCAGGTATCACTGTCGCTACCCACGTGAGCATTGAAGTCCCCCAGCAGAACAATGGAGTCCGCGGTTGGAGCACTTTCCGGTACCCCTCCCAGGGACTCCAGAAGGCCGGGTACTGCCCATAGGCCGAAACAACAGTGAGAGACCTATCCCCGTCCCAAAGGTGCAGGGAAATGACCCTCTCACTCAGCGGGGAGAACTCCAATACATGGCGGCTGAGCTGGGGGGCTATAAGCAAGCCCACACCAGCTCGCCGCCTCTCACCGCGGGCAACTCCAGAGTAGAAGAGAGTCCAACCTCTCTCAAGGAGTTGGGCTCCAGAGCCCAGACTGTGCGTGGAGGTGAGCCCGACTATCTCTAGCCGGTACCGCTCAACCTCCCACACTAGCTCAGGCTCTTTCCCCCCCAGCGAGGTGACATTCCATGTCCCCATAGCCAGAGTCGTTGTCCAGGGTTTGGGTCGTCGGGGCCCCTGCCCATGACTGCCACCCATATCACATAGCACCGGCCCCTTCTGATCCTTCCCGCGGGTGGTGGGCCTACGGGAAGACGGGCCCACGTCGCTCCTTCAGACTGTGCCCGGCCGGGTCCCGTGGGCAAAGACCCGGCCACCAGGCACTTGCCTGCGAGCCCCAGGCCTGGCTCCAGGGTGGGGCCCCGGTGAGGCCAATCTGGGCGACGAAGCTTCCTCAATTTTTTTTCTTTCATAAGGGGCTTTTGAACCGCTCTTAGTCTGACCCATCACCCACAACCTGTTTGCCTTGGGAGACCTTACCAGGGGCATTAAGCCCCGGACAACACAGCCTCTAGGATCATTCGGGTGCTCAAACTCCTCCACCACGATAAGGTGTCGGTTCAAGGAGGAGTGGTATCAGTCTTCTCATCTAACTCTCAATAAAAAAGTGATTTCTCAAAAATGGTGAACTATAATTTATTTGAGCCATTATTTTCAGCACATTTGGGAGCATAACTTGCCTTTAGAGTAATCAGAAAGAAAGGCAGACTTATATGGCTCTCAGTGTGCAAACAAAATAAGGATAACAGCTGATTCATTGCATACTGTGATGCAGGTTCAATAACTTAAAGGGTTCAGAAAGTGTACAACAGACGAGCGTTTGGAGCTTGACCCATTTTAGAGATTAAAAGTCAGGATATCTTGCCGTCTGCTGTTTCAAGTTTTTTTTTTTTTTTTTTTAACTACCCAGTATTAGCAGTAGCAGTCGAGTACATTGATAAAAGTCAAGCTTGTACTGTTGTGTTTGCAGGTGTTGGTGGAGCTGGTGAACGATGAGAATGTGTCAATGTTACTGGATGAGCTGAAAGGATACTGCACTGATGTCAACACTGACACTTCCCAGGCAGCAATCTCAGCTATAGGTAAAGAGACACACATACAAACTCCTACTATTATGTGGCAGTATAATGCATGACCATGCACACACACTGTTTTTATTACAAGAAAAACCAAACCACACCAGGCACTTTATTATGTCCTCTATTCTTCTAGCTCACAGTAGCATATCTTTGTACTCATAAACTTCTGTGGTATGTTCTGAAACTTTGCTTTTTTTTTTCCGTTTCCTTGTCTTCAAACTTATTTCTCAAATGTTAATATCTACAAATATTTGGCAGATTACGAGTCAGACTACATGTTTCTATGGCAATGTTACCTGCTGTGTTCACGCCAACTAGTGCTTGTCCTTTCATCTCCTTCATTCATTTCCAACTCCACTTCCCTGTATTGCAACATAAACATTATACTCATCACCCTCACTGAACAGTTAATAGAGGATGATAATGAAAACATTCAGTTTTGACACAAAGCCTGCTATTTTGAATGATCTAGTCATTGTTTTTTAGGATTTTAAAATAGGGCTTTAAAGGTAGGATGTGGTGTTGGTGTTAGATTCTCTATGGTTATGCTCATACTCTCATCCATATCCTGTGTTATCCTGTGCGGGCTGGGTGCAGGTCGGATTGGACGGAGCTACAGTGACTGCTGTCTAGAGATCCTTACTGGACTACTTGCACTCAAACAGGAGCACATCACCTCTGGTAAGACCTGTTACTCCACACATCCACATACAGTTTACTGTTGTCTGTCATTTTGAAGCTGCATGTTTTTTTCCAATGAGACCAAAGAGCCAGTTCATTCTCTCACAGCTACCTGCACCCGCTTTTCCATGTAGTCTACCTCCACAACAGTTCTCACTCTTTGCTGTTTTTCTCTCTCTCCCCCACCCCCACTCCGCAGCAGTGGTGCAGACAATGCGTGACCTGGTGTGGGTATGTCCTCAGTGTAGTGACACTGTGTGTTTGGCTCTTGAGGGCTGCGAGGAGACACTGCAGGATAGCCAGGTCAGACACTGCTGCCACAACCACACACTGCCTGGATGTCAATATGTCACTACCAAAACCTTCACATACTTTAAGTTAAATGATTAATTCCACAATGTAATGTAGTACAATAGAAGGATTGCAGAAAGTTCAGCAGTGTACTAAAGTACAGTACATGAGTAAATGTAGTTAGTTGCTTCTCACCACTGCTCCTTTGGTCCCTGGGCCTGTGCTTCATTTCAGTGAATTGGATGGATGTATACAGTGTATACAGTGGATGAATTGTAGTATTTAAGTCGTGTATACGGTTCTCAGTAAACAGTATCTGATTATTTGTTTAATAATTTTCATGTCCACAACCAAGACCTGTCAACCCTCCCATTTTTGACAGGATTGTCATGTTTTTTTTTTTACCTTTGTAAAGGGTAGCCTGCTCGGATGAGAGGCGAAACGTCTTCCAGGACAAACTGACAAAGTCCAGTTGCGATCAGTTGAATGCCCTGAAGCTTACCATGACCTGGATGAATGAGAATATTCACAGGCATCTTTTTTTACCCTTCTTTCCTGCTGTCCTTCTATTTAGATATTTTCCCATAAAAAGAGAAGTCACTTTTTTTCAAATCTTTCACTCTCAGTCTGCGGTAGTGGAAGAAGCATTCCGATCCTTATGTAAAAGTAGCAATACCTCAATATCAAAATAGTCACATATAGTCAAGTCCTGCATTAAAATGTTTCTTCAGTGAAAGTGTCCTGATCAGCCTGAGTAACACCTCAGTGGGTGTTGAGGGCCTTTAAATTGAGTCTGAATCTTTTGCTCATCCCCCTCATCCTCCATTAGGGCAGGCAGGCCTTGCTGTGGTTGCTCGGTGTGTATGGGGAGCGGATCTCCAGTGCCCCCTACACATTGGAGGTGTTCATTGACGGAGTGAGGAGCGAGGCCTCTCTGGGAGTCAAGATGGAGCTTCTGACAACCACAATGAGGCTGTTTTTGTGCAGGCCTGCTGAGACACAAGACATGCTTGGAAGACTTTTGCACTACTGCATAGGTGTGTGTGTGTGTGTGTGTGTGTGTGTGTGTGTGTGTGTGTGTGTGTGTGTGCGCGCGTGTGTATGACCAGGTATTTATCACATTGTAGGGACAAAAATCTGTTTACACAGTCACATTGTGGGGACTCACCTGCCTTATGGGGACAAAATGCAGGTACCCTTAATGTAAATCATTAAATTTCAGGGTGCAGACTGAGGATAGGGTTACAGGTTAGGTAAGGTTAGGTTAGGTACAGGGTTAGGAATAGGCAAATAGTGGTTATGGTTAGGGTTAGGGTAAGTCTATGTAATGTCCCCACAAGTGATAAAAACACTGCATGTGTGTGTGCGCGCGTGTGTATGTGCGTGTGTGTGTGTCGGGGGTGTGTGGTTGGGGGTGTTAAACAGAGAGGAAAAGACTAAGAGATGACAATATCAACACTCTTTTGTTTTCTCAGAGGAGGATACAGACATGTGCATACGTGACCAGGCACTTTTCTACTACCGCTTGTTACATTGTGGGATAGAAGAGACTCGAAAGGTCCTCCACGGTCGGAGGTCAGACCCTTCCCTGGGTGTTCTGATTGGCCGCCCCGCTGAGCCTATCAGCCAATGGGCATGCAGCTTTAACACTCTGGAGCCTCTGAGGCAGAGAACCACAGAGACAGAGTCAGCCAGCAGAGGAAGTCCTGAACATGTGACCTTTGACCCCAAGCCAAACACTGACCTCTCAGACACACTGAACTGTAGCCCAGTTGAGAAGGTTCATTCAGGTGAGTGAAGACATTGAATATTTCTGTTATGTAACTTATACAGTGGCAAGTCCTTTAGTGGAGGCATTGTACGATTTATAAGATTTTTAAGATTTGTAAGATTTTTTGCAACATTCTCATTAAATTTTGTTGATAATATAACCATGAGACTTTCTCAGCCATACACATACTCACCCAGTCAAGGACTCTATCAACAGACACTCTCTCATCTGTGTCACAGGTGAGTGCACACCTTTATACACACACACTCCGTGCACACACCTACTCCCACGTGAACCACCGCCTTTGCAACACTCACACACACACACACACACACACACACACACACACACACACACACACACACACACAGGAGGAGGACGTTAAAATTAATCCTGAATGTTCGAGGAAGTCAGTGCAGAGCAGCTACAACTGGACTTATGCTTTTGCTGTAGCTACCACTGTGGCTGTAGCTATGCTTATTGCTCTGGCTATTGTTGTAGCTATTGCTGTTGCTAGGGCGATGGCTGCAGCTATTGCCATGGATAGACCAATGCTTGGCTGACCAAAACAAAAGAAAGTTCAAGAACCTCTGTGATCAAATTGTGTCAATGTATAGATTTGGCAAAGGATATAAAACCATTAGGAAACATTTGACTGTTCCCTGGAGCACTGTCTGAAGGTAGCAAAATCAGCTTACCTGCACCTTTAAAGCTCACTAATTAACACATTATATCTCATGTGTATACATTTTTTAGAACTCCTTTTTTATTGAACACATATAATACAAAGAACATACAACATGGAGATGCATATACAGGTGACCATCTTTCAATAAACCTGTGTGTTCAGCTGTAATCTTGCTGTGATTTTCTCCATGCTAAACACCTGTTTTACCCCGTCTCTTCATTGCGATATGGTAAGGGGCTGCGGCTTCAATCAGGAAACTGTTAGCGTTTTCTTTGTTACTAAGAGCAGAGTTCTCAATAAAGAAATCAAATACCTGTCTGTCATATTATCAGGGAGTATCCCCAGTAAATAGAGTTCAGGGTCTAAAGCAAAGTTAATACCCAAAATCTTTTTAATCTCTTTTTCAACATTCTTCCAGAACTCCGGGAGTTTTTGGCAGTCCCAGAATTTAAGTCCCCCACTGATCCGCTGCCCCTCCAACATAGATCAGATGTTTTACTATATTTTGAGGTGATAGATGGAGTGTTAAAAAACGCATTTTCACGTTCCATTGCAATTCCTGCCATGTAGTTAATTTATGCCCTGCTTTAAATGTTTCCTCCCATTGTTCATCCGTTATTCTAATTTTTGTTTCCAATGCCCATCTTTCTTTGACATCCATACTGTTTCCATTAGATTCATGTTGTATTGCTTTAAAAATTTTTGATATAACTCCCTTTTTTGTCTCTTCCCCTGTAAATGACATCGAAGTTCCTATAATTTGGATGGCGTGTTACAAATATTTTCCCATTCTGTATGTTTCTGAAGGTAATGTCTTAGTTGTAGGAATTTGTTAAAGTCTTGGGCTGGCAGATTAAATTCCCAACTGAACAACTGAGTCCTTTGAAAAACTGAGTTGTTCAAAGAACTTCATGTTTTGTCCATCAAACACTTGTACAATGAATATTAATCCCCTGTTTGTCCAATTGTTATAACCTACGTCCATCATGGAAGGTAAAAAGCCTGGATTTCTTGCTATATTA
This sequence comes from Chaetodon trifascialis, assembly GCF_039877785.1. NCBI lineage: Eukaryota > Metazoa > Chordata > Actinopteri > Chaetodontiformes > Chaetodontidae > Chaetodon > Chaetodon trifascialis. The sequence continues at coordinate 25,719,101 of NC_092063.1, forward strand.
GAGGCCCTACAAATGGAGCTTGACAGTTTCAATTCTTTGCTAACTAATGCCCTTATTTTGACATTGTTACTCTGATCCAGTTATTACCAGTCTTGAGCTTCTTCCATGTCTTTTGAGTCAAGAATGGAAGTGATTCCAAAGGTGTATGTTGACATGATCTTTGCTCCATTCCCACCCGCACGGCATCTGTCTAGTGATCCACATAATTATGGCCTTAATTTGCGTTGCCCAATAGTAATTTTTTTTAATTTAGGTACATTCAATCCCCTATTTCTTTCAGGCAATGAAGTGTCGTAAATGTAATTATATATTTCCTATTTTGCCATATGAATTTTGATATAGTTTTGTCTAATATTTTGAAAGTGTTTTACACAGTGTCCCAACTTTTTTTGAACAGGGGTTGTAACTTAAGCAACACAGGTAAAACAAAACACTCCTTAAACCACTCCTGAGATAAAATACAGAGACATTTTATTTTTAGAGGGGGACAAATCTGTAGAAGCTTTCTCTTTTAATCATATTTGTGGATGTCGTATGTTTTCTTATTTTTTTGTTGGCTTCTATGTCTATCTCATTCAACTTTCAAAGATTTTATGCCTTGTCAAGGTTGGTAGATTGTGCCTTAGTGGGAACGGGCATCTTAGTCTTAGTCAATTTGTAAATCTATGTGTTGAACTATTTATGAAAGTTCAATAAATGCATTAGTTTCAAAAATAATCTATAACAGTAATGTGTGCAATAAGTGCAATTGTCTGAGTACGCTCTGACGCTACTGTAGCTTACTCATCTCTACTGTGATACTACTGAGAGGATCAAAAATATCTGCATGTCACTTTAAATGAGTCTCCTTGGATCAAACTTACGTAAAAAAAAACAAACATTTTTTTTATGCAAGGTTAAGGACCATTTCTGGGAATGCAGTGCCATTTTTATTCACAAATCTTTTTGTCTGGCACCCATCCTATCCCCCCCCACCTCAACCTTATCTTCCCTCTCTGTTCGCCTCCTTCGCTCTGTCCACCATTCGGTTTCCTGTTGCTGCATCCTTATTCTCTCTTCTTCCCTCTCTCCCAGACATTGCCAGTCCGTGTACAGATTCCTCTGCTGATGTCCCAGCTTCCAGCGTCATGGTCCCCCTCAGTTTGTCCCTCCTCCCGGCTCTCAGCCCAGAGGAGTTTGAGCGGCTGTGGCTGCAGCAACAGGTTGAGCACGGTAATCAGAATCAGAATCAAATATACTTTATTTATCCTGGGGGAAATTGTTTTTGTTACAGTGCTCCTTAAAAGAATAGAAGAAATAGAAGGGATCAAGAAGAGATATGGAAGAGAAAAACATGTAATTGCAATTAAAAGAGAGAATATATATATATATATATATATATATATATAACCCAGTTAACCCTATTTTATTCAGGGAAGGGCCTTGAGTTCTCTATATGACTGAACTTAAGTGTATTTATAACAAATTATAAGGTAGTGTTAATTGTTTTTATCCTGTGCTAATACACCCCTTCAATGTCATGGGTCTCCTTTAACAAATGATAATAAACACCAGGCTGAAACTCATTTTAAACGTAAGAAATGTATTGTTTACTTTCCAAAACAATAAAATAAATAAATCAAATTGAAATAATATGGTTCTCTCTTAAATATTCAGATGTCACAGTTACATCTAAATCAAAACACACAATAACCAATATTCAATTGACTTTCAAAACAAAACCCAAATTATTACCCAGTGGGCCCACACTCAACACACACACACACCTAAGCCAGCATAAATAACATAAACTGCAGAAAAGTCCTTGTTGCAGGCCTGATGCGAGGCTGGGGAGCGGTGTGGCCCAAAACTCATGGCCGGTTCACTCAAATGAGCAGAAAATAAAACAGTGGTACCTCAAGAGTTAGAGTCCAGTCTGCAGGGTTACCAGTCTCCAGCCCTCTGGAGCGGGACAGGACGGCAGGCAGGTGTCCAAGCAGTCACAGTCTCTGCGCTTTAACCAGTCTGAGTTTTGGTGAAGAACAAGATAATTAACAGGATATCTCACCAGCGAGGTCTAGTGCTCTCTGAGCCATAAACTATTACAGCAAGATTAACTCACAGAAGTCTCTGATGAATCTTCAGGGTTTCCACGTCAGAAACGATGAACAAAAGCCTCCGGCGTTAGCAGCTACGAGTCCATTCACTTGGCTAATGAATGCAAAATGTGCAACATGAATGTCTGGACACAGACTAACGAGTTGTAAGTCTAAGACATCAGCTACACATGTGTCTGCACACTTGACATGGACTTTTTCTCCGTCGCGACTTTGTCAGTCAAGTGGTAGAAACTTAGCTCAGGTTCTCACTTCCTGTTTCTGCACACTTGTCAGTCACCCACCTCAACCCATGAATGATTAGCATTGCTCTTATTCACACATACCACTTGCTTTTACAATCATGAACTCTTCAAAACAAAACTCAATATTTATACCAATGCCTCTGCATTTTTTTTAACTTATTTATCAGATTTTATCTTTTTAACACAAACATGAAATAGCTTTATTAACCATATTTAAAAGGATCTTTGCACTATTTTTAACCTTTTAACTGAATGCACTGTTATAATGCCACCTTCCGTCCTTCCAGATGTCTTTTTAAACAAGTCACATATTTTATCTTAATATAAACTTAAACACAATGTATGATAATTTTCTAACCAGGTTACATATATATATATTAAAAAAAATATGTATGCAGATAACTAAACAAATATATATACTGAAAATAAGGGCCATTCAGAGGGAGGAGTTGTACAGGTTGATGGCCACAGGCAGGAATGATTTCCTGTAGCGTTCAGTGGTGCATTTTGGTGGGATGGATCTCTCACTGTGCCCGTTTAGTTGCAGATGGTTCTGCTCACACCATGTGACAAAGTTGTCCACAGCAGCCCTGTCCTCATCCTCATCACCCTAACTGATACATCCAACTATCGCAGAGTCATCAGAAAACTTCTGAAGATGGCAGGTCTCTGTGCAGTAGTTGAAGTCCATGGTGTAGAGGGTGAAGAGGAAGGGAGAGAGAACGGTCCCCTGTGGGGCCCCAGTGTTGCTGACCACTCTATCTGACACACAGTGTTGCAGGCACACATACTGTGGTCTGCCAGTCAGGTAGTCCACAATCCAGGACACTACAGGGGCGTCCACCTGCATTGCTGTCAGCTTGTCACCCAGTAGAGCTGGACGAATGGTGTTAAATGCACTGGAAAAGTCAAAAAACATAACCCTCACAGTGCTCGCCGGCTTGTCCAGGTGGGCGTAGACATGGTTAAGCAGGTAGATGATGGCGTCCTCAACTCCAAGTTGGGGCTGATAGGCAAACTGAAGGGGTCTAACAGTGGCTTGACCATGGGCCGGAGCTGCTCCAGGACGAGTCTCTCCAGGGTCTTCATGATGTGGGAGGTCAGTGCCACAGGTCTGCAGTCCTTGGAGGACCTGGGCCATGATGTCTTTGGCACAGGAACAAGGCACAATATCTTCTACAGCATGGGGACCCTCTGGAGACTTAGGCTCATGTTGTAGACATGGTGAAGAACTCCACACAGCTGGGGGGCACAGGCTTTGAGCACCCTGGGGCTGACACCATCAGTGCCTGGAGCCTTGTTTGGGTGGAGTCTTATCAGCTGTCTTCTCACCTGGTCAGCAGTGAAGCACACTGTGGAGGTGACAGGCGGGGTAGGGGTGTAGTCCTCAGGTTGGAGAGTACAGTCAGTCTGGCAGCCGGAGGAGGAGGTGTGAAGAGGGCTCACACAGGAGGATGGTGGGGTGTAAGAAGTAGTGGTCATCCAGGACAGGCAGCAGAGGAGTCAGAGGAGAGATGAGCCAGGCCTGAAGTGTCAAATCCATGAAAGAACAGATTCAGTTCATTGGCCCTGTCAACAGTGCCTTCAGCTCCTCTGCTGTTGGTCGTTCTGAAGCCAGTGATGGTCCTCATAACACTCCAGACCTCTCTCAAGTTGTTCTGCTGGAGTTTCCACTCCAGCTTCCTCCTGTTTTTCTCCTGTCTTGGAATTTCCCCTTGCGGGACAAGTAAAGGTATATTGAATTGTATTGTTCTCACTTCCTCCCTGTTACCAGCTCTGAAAGCCCTTTTCTTCTCATTGAGGATGACTTTGATGTCCTTTGTCACCCATGGCTTGTTATTTGGATAACAATGGATAGTCCTGGCTGGGACAGTGGGGTCCACACAGACAGCGATATAGTCCGTGATGAACTCTGTGAGCCTGTCAATGTCCTCCCCATGCGGCTCACAGAGTGCCTGCCAGTCTGTCACCTTAAGACAGCCCTACAGTGTCTCATATGTCTCCTCTGACCATCTCTTCACTGGCCTTGTGGTTGTAGGCTGACTCTTCAATTCAATTCAATTCAATTCAATTCAATTCAATTCAATTCAATTCAATTCAATTCAATTCAATTCAATTCAGTATACCTTTATTTGTCCCGCAAGGGGAAATTCCGATTTACAGCAGCACCAGTAAAAGATAGCATTTGGTAAAAAACAGCAAGTATATACAAAAGAGTGTAAAAAAATAAGCATTATCTTAAATTATAAATTTATTATAAAATTATAAAATCCTGTTATGTACAGGATGAATTGTACAGATTATTGTACAGATAAATGCACAGATTATTGCACCAGTTATTGCCCAGATTATTGCACAGGTAATTTACAGATGATTTACAGATAAATTATCCAAAAATTACTTTCAGCAGTTCTTGTTGTGTAGTCTGACAGCTGCAGGAAGGAATGTATCTATGTACACTTACAGAAGCACTGAACTGAACATTACGTGCCACTTAATACTTCTACTTCATGTCATCTGTCTGACAACAGTTTCTCAGACTTTGCTCCTTGTTTTGTTGTGGCTAGGTGCTGAGAAAATGGAAGAGGAGGATTATGTACGCTTGGAAGAATGGGTCCAGAACACTGCAATACCCCACTGTTCACCACAAAGTCTTCAGGCTGCGATGCAGCTGGTCCATATCCAGACGCTGGCCTTCACGCCACCACACACACTCCCCTGGAGGGTGTACCTATACACACATACCCAGTATGCACACCATGGCCACATTTCCCAGAGCACACTCATACTGGGCGAACTGCTGTACACTGGAAATCAGAGAACAGTAAGTAAGAAAGGCACATGTGATGGACAGGTGGTGGAAGGCAGGGAGAAGGAGCAAGTCAAAGAGGGAGAGGAAGACACATCTGACGGGATGTGCAAGAGAGAGTCTGTGAGAAAAGAGGGGGAAGAGGAGGAGGGTGTAAAGGTGACTCTTAAGCAGCAACCAAGAGATGACAAAGCTCTGAAGGGAGTTCTCTGCATTCTTACCACTTTACTGCACACACTGTCTGCAGAGAGAAATTAAATGTGCATTACAAACACACATCATTGAACTTATTGCATATCCTTACAAAGGTTCTTACGGTGACTTGTTTGGCTCAAATAGGTCAAGAACAGGTCACCACACATAGACCCACCATACACAGACAGGTGGCACCATGCACATTTTAAGTTGTATCAGCTGAAATAACTGATGTGAGAGTGGAGTCTTTACAAGAGTAAAATATGATTTAACAAGACCACAATCAGTAAAGAAAGAAACTTCTGCTGAGGGCTACAAATCACCACAATTTGATGTTTTTTTCACAGTCAACTAAAACAAGTAGATTAAAGAATTGTTCCACTTAGGTAGGATTTGACCTGATGGGGGCACTATACTGGACTATACTCTACACCAAAATCAAGTCTTTTCCCCCTTTAGGACTGAAAGAAAATAATATTTAGAGACAAACACATGGCCTGCTGGAAATCAGCACCGGACTTACTCACAAGATGCAGAGCTAGAGAGGGGCCCTGATACTCAAAGACATTGCAAATAATGTTTGGCTTTTTGTCTGTGCACCAAGGAGCCAATTTCAGGGACTCCCAGATGCCCAACCTGACCCTTGAATGGAGATTATATTCCACAGATTTTTGTGTACATCGGAGGTTATCATAATAATAGCTGGATGAAGGTAGATGCAGACACAAACACATGCACTGATTTAACAAATAAAACGTCTGAATTCCTTTTAGTTTTATGTCTGTCTGTGGATCTCTTGCTGTAAACTGAATGCCCATATAAAATAAGTCAGTTGGTGTTAACTTCAGCTGTGCAGGCAGTGGGATGTCATTTGGCTGTGACGACACACCTGTTTGATCAACAACCAGGCGTCACTGACTCACGACAGTGAAGAGCTGAGTATGGACTGAAGTGTGGAGGCCAGGAGGACTTGAACGAGGACGAGGAGACATCGGCTATTCCATACAGTGTTGTGAGCAGGGAACTCGTTTTTTCCTTTCCATTGATGCCTTATTTGATTTTCAATAACATCAAGGAGTGGAACCCGTAGACTGAGGGAGCAGCTGCTGTGCTGAAGCGGGCTGGAGGTGAGTGGACAGCTGCAAACTTTGTGTTGAAGCAGCTCCTTGCGCGCTGCTGCTGTATACTTCGATGTCGGTGTTATTAAGCTAAAAGTTGACCAGCCGTAACTAGTTAGGAGGTTATTAAACCGAGCTTCAGCTCAACGAAATCACCGCAAGTTAACTTTAGTGTTATTACTAAGTGATGAAAATCCATTATGTTCTTTTGTAATTGTCCTTAGAACTTGCGCAAACACTCAGTAATGACCAGCTATGAGTTGATAACGCTTATCCCCTATAGCCGTCGTTACATTTTATTGACATTGCCTCCAGATTATTCTTCTGTAACGTTCCAAATGGCGACACACGTTTTTTTGTGCTGCCTTTATTATGGAGTTACTTCCTTGTTGCATTATAGACCCGTAACTTACCTGGAACACGCACATACACCCCTCTCCTGCCAACGTGGATATGACATTTTTCTTGGTTTGGGAACTTCGACTAGAAGACATGCCGCTGGTAATGTGTGACAGGATCCAAGATCTAATTAATGCCTGTGCTGGAGACCAGTTAAGTGACTTGCAAAGACTGATAGTATTCTTGGAGAATGTCGTTGAGCCTGTTTGTGACTGAACGGCGGAGGATGAATGATCTGACTAGACAAACAACTTCTAAACAGAGCAGAGGATCAGTATTTCCAGTTTCTCTCTCACCGTAAACCCCCACCTGTCATCTTTCAAAGGTTATTTTGGTAACTGAACCAGAGGATGAGCAGGGCAGTCTGCACACAGCACACTTTGATGTTCTAAACTTTATTTGACTACAATCATTTCTCAGTTATCCAATTATGTGTTAAAATGAGTAATGTTATTCAATCACACACAATTGAGTTTAGCTATGGCATAAACCAGAGAACAACAATAAAAAAGGGTAAAATTACAAGCTAACAAGAAATAAAACCGGATTAATTATAAGCAAAAACCAGCAATTAGGAAAACTGTATGTATATACATAATAATGACCTAAAAACTTGTTTGTAGATTTTGTTTGTTCACATTCTGTAATTGTGTAAACTTCCAAAAAAAAATTTCTTCCAATTTCCAAATGGACTCTACTGAGAGCCATTGGCAACAAGTTGAAACACAACATACAATTCCTTCTGCAGCTTTCTGAATGAGCTGATGTCGCAAATGAGTGTTACCACTGAGTCAGCTGTGACAGTCACTTAAGGAAATAATAATGGCACAATTGATTGACTACAAGTCTTGGTCAGATAAAAATATTTTTAAACTTGTTCTCAGCTAATTACATCAGGTTTGTCTGATACAAAATCACACTGAAAATGAACTGTCATGTTACAATTGATTTGTCAGGTCATATATTGTGAATTGAGCATGCTGAATGCATCTGTATTTGGTTTACTGTTATTGACAGAGTGAAATCTAGACTAGAAGAAGAGTAGAGCAGTGCACAATGGCGCTGCATGCAGTTACTGTTATTGAGAGGCAAGGATTGCTACTGGAGGAAGCTGAATGAGTGCCTACAAGGGAATAGCATAAGAGAGATCTGGAAAGGCCTGAAAATCATCTCTGGCCACACCAAAGACAGCAGGAGGGGCCCAGAATCTGGAGAATGGGAATGGGCAAACAAACTCAATCTGTTTTTCAACAGATTTGATTCTACCCCCATTCCCTCCCCCACCCAACAGAGCCCAGACCTACTTCTGCTTCCCCCCTCCTTCCCCCACGGAGCATTGGACATGTATCACAGTGGACTAAACTGGAGTACAGGGAGGGAGATCATTAAATTTATCAAATGGTGTGAGCTGAACCATCTGTACATAAACACCAGCAAGACAAAGGAGATGATGATAGACTTCTGCACGAAGGTGCCACAGATCACACTGGTGCACATCCAGGGTTTGGACATTGAGCTTGTGGGTGAGTACAAATACCTGTGTGTTCACCTTAACCACAAACTTGACTGGACAAACAACACAGATGTCCTGTGCAAGGAGGGACAAAGTCTTTTCCATCTGCTGAGAAGACTGAGGTCCTTTGGAGTGCGTGGGTCACTGTTCAGAACATTTTATGACTCTGTGGTGGTATCTACCATTTCCTATGCAGTGGTCTGCTGGGGCTGTGGAAGCTCTGAGAGGGACAGGAAGAGAATGCCCTCTGGACACCATCTTGGAGGTGGATGAGAATAGGACACTAGCCAAGCTGACATCAATCATGGACAACCCATCCCACCCCCTACATGAGACAGTAGGGGCCTGAAGCAGTGGCTTCAGCGACAGACTACTGCATCTATTGTGTAAGAAGGACAGCCAGGAATGCTACTGCAAGTCCTTCATTCCAACTGCTTTGAGACGATTTAACTCCAGCATTGTTTAACATAGCACTGTGTTGATGCTGTCCATGTCACATAACAAACCTACTCTGTTATTTATGTCAACACATGCTAATATCATTACATCTGTGCAACATATCCTGTGCAATATTACATATTTTTTACTGTGTTATATGCAATACCATGCAATAGTACAAAAACACTGTATAATCATCTGTATGATATATATACATGATCTCATGTGCAATTCAAAATCTTACATTGCAAAACTGAGCCATCCTTCTCAAAGCAGTATACACACACACACACACACACACACACACACACACACACACACACACACACACACACACACACACACACACACACACACACACACACACACACACTATGCCGCTTATCCCTTTCGGGGTCGCGGGGGGGCCGGAGCCTATCTCGGCTGTCAACGGGCGAGAGGCGGGGTACACCCTGGAGCAGTCGCCAGCCGATTGCAGGGCACATACACACACCATTCACACTCACACTCACACCTAGGGGCAATTTAGAGTCACCAATCAACCTAACGAGCATGTTTTTGGTCTGTGGGAGGAAGCCGGAGTGCCTGGAGAGAACCCACGCATGCACGGGAAGAACATGCAAACTTCACACAGAAAGGCCCGACCCGGGAATCGAACCTGCGACCTTCTTCCTGATAATTCAAGGGACATTTAGAATAGATAAAAATGTGCGATTAATTTGCGATTAATCTTGAGTTAACTATTTTAACACACACACACACACACACACACACACACACACACACACACACACACACACACACACACACATATATCATTTTTATTCAGCAACAATTTTAAATTGTTGGCCCTCACATACATACAGTACAGGACAGTACAGTCTAACCTGTTGCTGGCACCTATAAAACATTCATTGACCAGTTGATGAATCATTTACTGTTGTGCTGACTGAGTGTACACATCAACATAATGTATTGTGTGTGTGTGTGTGCGTGTGTGCATGTGTGTGTCTCCCTGTCTCTTTCCATGTGTGTATATGATAGAAAATGCGACGTCGTTCAAAGAGGAAGAATATTGTGTTGGCAGTGCTGCTTATCACTGGGGCATTGTACGTCATGAACCAGCTGGACCTCCCAGCTACTGTGAGTACACACAACAAAGGATGATCATCAAGGGTTGCATTTCAGCCCTTGAGATGCAATTCAAAGGTTTGCAAAGTAAATGTATGTATTTGTTTTGCAGGGACAAGAAATGGCACATGAACCATTTCTAAATGAGTCAACTTTGCAAGCAAAGAGGCTGGTTAATAAGGAGTCCTGGCTCGAACAGGGAAATTACCTGCCCCTCAGAGTGTCCTATCAGCTGCTTACTGGGGCACCATCTACTCAACAGAGTGAGTGACACATTTAGCCATTTTTGTCATATTAAGGTGAAGACTGATTTTATGCAAAAGTTATTTTCTTGTTGCAGAACCAGACGGCTGAAAAAGCTGAAAAGAAGAAATAATCTGTTCCTGATTGATTGTAACACTTTCTAGTGGTGCAAAGTCTTAAACCGTGTGTCGGCCAGGGAAACCAAAAGTAATTAACAAATTCACATTAAACACAAAAAAATATATTCAGTTCCTTTTGTTTACTTTTCATGTCCTGAAACCTCTCACCAAATGCCTGAGAGAGTTTTCACACTCAGCAGCTTATTCAGATGTCATAGCAGGCTTTTGTTCTTGCAGAACAGGAACATGTCCAGTGTTTCCTTTTTTTTTTTTTTGTATTGCCACAGCTTTAATTTCACTTCAGGTTATTTCACATTTCAAAGCAGAGAGCTGAGAAGCTGGCTTGAGCTTGAGGTTCAGCTCTGAGAGGTTCTTGGTTATGTCCACCAGCCAGCAGAACCAGCATTGGTTCCTCATCAGCCCCTCAGGTGCTGATAATCAGCTGATGACCTTCTTTTGGATCCTTTGTGCACCCCCAGTATCCACTTGAGTGTCCCTGCCAGGTTGACAGGTCCCTGTGGATTGGCTTGGGGTCCATTCTGGTATTGAGACATGGCTTGGTGACTGCCAGCCCAAGGGTTAGGGAGATAGTCTCTCAGTCTCATATGGTCATATTGTCCATATCCTCAGCAATAAGGGGATCTTTGACACATCCTAGGGTGCAGTAATCAAAATAACAAAATCCCACCCTAACATTAAGTATGTGAAAAATACTAATTGTTTGTGTGGTTTTTTTGTTTGTTTGTTTGTTTCTCATTAAAATGAGGATTATGGAAACAAACTGACATTTAAAGGGTTAGAATTCTGAAAATGAATTAATATTTGGTAGTTATGATCAGGTCTGATGTTGGTTAAAATATTTAACTCAGTGAAAGTGGAAAAAATTTTAAATATATCATATTTTTATGGCATTTTCTTTTTACATTTATGTCCAATTTTGTGTATTTTTAGTAACTTACTTTTTCTTCAGGCACAAAAAAAAAGACCCGTTATATCGCCATGACAGTATTTTTATACTATAAAAGACACTTTATTCAAACTCAACAGAAACAAAATAAAACTCACCAAAACTTTCTTGGTTCATCTTTCACTGTTTCAGCAATCACCACCAACTCTGGTATGATCAAATTAACTTAAATGAATCAGAAGAGAAGCGAGAGAGAGGGCAGACATCAGAAAGGCAGCGGGGTTAAACAGCGTGTACAGACAGAATACTTTGGCATCTAACTTTGGAATTATTTTCACCAGACATTATGACCAGAGAGATTTAAATATGTTGGACTTCAACAGATTTTCCTGGTAAAAAAAAAAAAATTACCAGACAACAGAAACTCTGGTTGTGTGGCTCTTGTCCATCATGCAGTGCATTCAGTGCAGCAGCCGAGGCCCATGCAAGAACAGCCATCATCGTAGTGCTGCTTTTTTTCCCACAGTTGTGGCTCCCACAGGCACAAGCACACACCCACTTCACCTGAAACATAAACCTGTCCATACTCCGTCAATGCCTCACAGCACAATGGCACATCTTAATCCATTAGTGCTCATAGGTAGCACAGAAGCAGTGCAAAATTCATGATGTTCATTTGGCAGATGCTTTTATTCTAAGGGACTTAAAATAAGTCATTCAGTCTTTATAGGGGCAGGTGTCAAAGATAAAAGTGCATCCCTCCCAAACAAAAAAACTAAGAGTGAGACTCGTGTAACAGTAGTGCTTAGACATGTTCCCATGTGTCCCTGAACACCTGGAAAACAGTTGATAAATTTTCCAGACATGGAAAACAAATGGAAAATGATCTGAAAAGCAAAGTAGTTTTCAGGATAGCATATTAATGTTCAAATGGTAGTTTATGGACCAGAGTATTTTGAATAGGCTGCTGTGTACTGTGAACACACCCCCAAGTCATGTCACATGATAGCTCACACAGACTGGATGACAGATAATAACTTCAGTGGCCTAAATTCTGAACAATGTGAGTTACATTATCCTTCAAATGGAAATATTAGTCACTGCTTCCTGGTAACTGTGGTAGTTTTATTAGGTTTTTAGATTAAAGTTGCTTTCTTCCCATCTTGTTTTAAATGGCTGAGTAATTGCTAATAAATAAATTGCTTAGCATACTTGGTTCAGTTGCCATCGCTTGCCATCTTGTTTTGCCTACAAAGGTTTAAGGAATCAGGTGCGTTGGAGCAGGAAACATCTAAAACATACAGGGCAGTGGGGCCTGAGGACTGGAATTGAGAAACACTGGTTTAAGGGTTGTGATTCATCTGTGGTCAGGAGCAATGGTTTCAAATGTGTGTTGGGCATTACTGAGAGAGTTGGATGATAATGAACAGGGAGCCAGGGTTGAAACAACAACTGGGAGCCCAACTGAAAGTGAGTCAAACAACAGCTTAACACTAGCTAACAATACATTTTTACTTTGTTAGCACTGTCTCTTCAAACACAATGTTCCAGGTAAAATCCAAAGTTAAATGGACCATAAGATGACATGAAATATTTAACTTTTGTAGCAGTAAGTCACAGTGGGTGTGATTAGCCTTGTAAAAGACTCCACTTAATATTACTAGTAAGGGGCCCAAAGTATGGTGTGATAAACTGATAAGAGTCAGTGGCAGTTAATCCTAGCAAGCTTGACTGTAACTGATTGTACATTTAGGCATGTAAAGTTCAGGCTAGATCTGTCAGTAGGCAAAATTGTAGGCTACTATTTGTGTTACTGGTGTTCAGGCAGCAATAATGAGATAAATGAAAAAAAAAATCCAATCACAATATTAAAATAGAACATTAATAGTGACATTAAACCATCTTTATGCCTGTATACTCTTCTAAATCAGATTTCCACTAAGAGGAACATATTAGTGTATGGCATGATCCCTGTCTTTCATACCAAGTAGATCATCACTAGAAAGGTCCAGGAAAATTATGTCTACAGAACAGTAAGAACCCTGATAGAATTTTTGGTAAGTTGTAGAATGCTAAGATTGATGGTTTTGAATGTTATAAAACTCCCAAGCATTTCACTTTTCTGCCTTGACATGTTTCAGGATATTTATCAATTGGATTATCATCAGTGAAAAGGGTGAAGGGCAGCTACCTAATCTCCACTTTGCAGTCCCTCTTCACCCAATCTTCTCCTGAAGAGCGCTCCTCCATGGTGGTGGTAGTACTGCTAGCAGATTTTGATGTCAGTTGGAGGGTCTCAACAGTGAGGGAGATCAACAATACATTTGCCTCTGAGCTGGAACAAGGCCAGCTGATGGTGGTCCATGTTGCTCAGGATTGGTACCCTCCCCTTACAGGTGCAGTGCATGTGTGATCCTACTAGTGCCCAGATTCATTCATATACATGTCTTGACTGTTCAGTTGATACTGTGATTCTGATACAAGTCTCTCTGGTTCTCATTAAGGCCTAAAGAGGAACTACAACGATGCTTCAGTAAGGGTATCATTTCGCTCCAAACAGAACCTGGATTACTCCTTCCTGATCCACTACAGTACTGGTCTTAGCCAATACTACCTCCAGCTGGAGGATGATGTCTCCTCTGCAAAAAACTTCCTTACCACCATCAAGAGGCGCATTGAGGAGCAAGACGCAAAGAAGACAACCTGGGCAATGCTGGAATTCTCAACTCTTGGCTACATCGGGAAACTCTACAAAACAGCGGATCTTCCTCTCCTGGCTCGTTTCCTCTACATCTTCTACCAGGAAATGCCCTGTGACTGGTTGATGTCTCATTTCCGAATGCTGCTGACTCAGAAAGAGCCAATCATCTTCAAACCCTCACTGTTCCAACATGAGGGGAGTTTCTCTTCATTCCAAGGGACATACAACAAGCTAAAGGACAAGTACTTTGAAGAGGGGCTCTACACCAATCCTTCATCTGAGGTTTACTCTGATATGCCCACCTACAAGAATCACTTTCCCAAACTGGCCTGGGATGCTGGGGACAACTTCTTCTGGGGACGCTCCCCTGAAAAAGGAAATTACTTGACCGTGGTGTTCGCAGACCCTACAGTAGTGACAGGGATATGTGTAGAAACAGGGTCAGAGGGCAAAGACCTCCTAAACTCAGCTCAGGTGGAGATAGGCCATAATGTGTTTTCCATCAAGGAAAATGAGAAGAGTTGCAAAGAGTTCCAGTCAGTGGGGATGTTAGAGAATGGGAGGTTTGAGATGCAAGAGATAGACCAAAAGTATAGCTCTGCCTCTTCCTGTTTGAGGATCCTAGTCACAGCTGGGCAGAGTGATTGGGTAATCATTAAGAAAATCAGGATTTCAACAAAACTGATTATACCTCCACATAAAGCATAGGAGTGAAACTTTTCTTCCTGCCAGATAAATAATTTATCGTGGTTTAATCTGCTGCACCATGTGCAAAGGTTGAACATATGAATCTTGTGCCTTGTTAAACAGTTCAATTGATGAAACAACATCATGAGTTGGACACTACCTGAGTACAATCAACCAGGCTAAGATACAGTTAATAGGCATTTATTTTTGTAGGTAGTTCATTGGTCTTGTTCTGCATCTTGGTGTCTTTGCTTAGATGATGATCTGGCTCGTTGGCTGGCTACGTTCTCCACCACATTGCTCATTGGTCTCCCTTTACTAGTTTTGGGCGTGCTATTGGTTCCCTCTCCAGCAGCAGGCTTCAAAGCTGGCTTCTCTTCAGCTGCAGAGCCCTGGCTCAGCAGCCTGTCTTTAGCAGGCTGTCCAATGGATCCAACCACAGCTACCCGTGAGTCCTGGTTTTGGCCAGCAGTTCTCTCACCTCCAGTGATTAGGAGGTTATGAGATGCTGATCGGGCTTCAGCTGCAGAGGATGGGGCAACACCATCCTGCTGTACATCCCCAATGGTCTGAAAGGAGTAAGAACAGACAATGGCCAGTAAGATGATCTGAACAAACATGAGGGCAAACTGAAGTCGAATTCTTAAAAGAAGAATTAACACATTCAGCTTTATTTGGTCTGGTATAACCAGTAGTGAATGGTGGCTGATATATTAAACTTAATGGAGACCAAGCTGTTTCTGTGTAACTGATATTACTAAAGCAGTTGTGTTTATTCCTCTTATTTGCTTTTGCCACTGCTACACTATTGTTCACCACACCACAGATGAACATTTCAATAAACAGAGTCTTTTAACTTCTGTAATAAAACCACTGAAATGCTGAAACATAGTGTAGCCATAGTTACAGGTTATAACATTAGCAAACTGACTCAGTAATGTCAGTTACACAGCAATATCTTAAGCTTGCTAATATTTGCCACTGTAAGCTACTGTTCATACCGGACCAAGTTGTAGCATAAAACCTCTGAGGATGTACCTGAAATCATTCCCTATTTACTATGTAGTGCTTACTTAGAAATTAAGCTTTTCACAGAGGAAAATGATGACATTTCCTCTCAAAAGTTGCATAGGCTCACTTTAGTGGATGGCACAGTGGCACAAGTGGTAACACTGTCGCCTCACAGCTAGAAGGTCGCTTGTGGGCGCTGGTGGCTTGTCCTCCACCATGCCTTTGGTGCCTGCTGCTCGAGGAAAAAGGGGGCCTTTCTGTGTGGTTTGCATGTTCTCCCCATGTTCACCAGGGGCTTCCTCTTTAAATAACCCCCACTAAAAACATGCAAGAAGATCTCCACCTGAGCAATGGTGATGAACAGGATGGGTCCCCAGGTGCCGCAGCCCACTGCTCCTGGTCTGCCGCGGAGGAACGACTGACCAAGGAGAATTAATTTCACAAGAAGCATGGCGTGTGCATGTAGTGTGTGATAAATAAAGTACAGTTTCTTCTTCTTCTTCTTTAAAGAGCTCTTTCATATTAATTCAACTAGCAATAAAAATAGTGGAATTGATATGTTGGTGGTCAAACCTTGATTTGTAAAAGACAAAGTCTTTATGGCTGGTCATGACTACAGATTATCAGGACAGGAAACCAAACCAACCAACTGACCAAATTACCTTCTAAAAAATACACACACACACACACACACACACACACACACACACACACACACACACACACACACACATATATATAGTGATGTCAAAAATATCATGTTATTAACGCAAATCAATTTTAACGGCGTCAATTTTTTTAATCGCGAGATTAACGTTCTTTGTGACCCAGTGAACTTGTAGTTCTTTATAATCTGTGGCCACTGCTAGTAACGTTAGAAAAACTACAGGATCCGTTTGTAAACCGGAAACAAAACAATAGGCACGCCCCACGCACGTGTTTGGTCTTGCCTGCTCGCTAGCTGTAAAAGAGTAGGCTACCTGTTTGTGTGGATGTCGAGCGCAAAACGCCGAAATAGATGCGAACAAGATTCAGAATAGAAAGTTTAGTTTCAAAAAGTTGCCAGATGGGTCGACTGACAAGACTAAAGTTATCTGTGTGTATCTCCACCATCTCCTTGTCAAAACTAGGCAACAATGGATGGCTTTCGATAGAGGCATATGGATACCGCAACTAAGAACAAGCTTACTGCAGCTATAGCCAAGTAATGTTCATTCTTTCTTGAGAGAAATAAGAGGCTGGGTTGATAAGCCTCTGGTAAATAAATAGAAGAGCATTATAGTCTGACTGCTATTATGCTCAAAGGAAACTTAAGAAAGAAAGGTTTAAGCCATGGATTCAAATGTGAATGACTACTACAAGTGAGAATGTTAGTGTGAAATATAACACTACACATTGTTGTTTTCAATATAAAAACATCTGCACAAAGCAAGCCTATCCACTTTTCCATGTTGATAAGAGTATTAAAATGATTATTAATGTGACATTTAGACTAGATAAAAATGTGCGATTAATTTGCGATTAATCTCGAGTTAACTATTGTAGTGTAGTGTAATGTGGAGGTTGTTTACAGGGGGCAGTGTCGTGCTAGGCAGTGAAGGGAAGTGCAGCGTGATGGGTTGAGTGGGCTCACCTGTGGGTGATTGAGAGCATTGTGAGGAACCCGCGAAAGACGGAACTGATAAAAGAGAGAGACGAAGTTTGTATCAGTCTCTTTGCGGGGCGGAACGGGGTGGACGCTACGGGGCACGGCGCCAGTTAAGACTTTCGGCCCAGCGCTCACTCTCCGGGGAGGTGGGTGCCGTTCGCGACTTATAGTGTCGCCGGCGGCGAAGATAGGCAAGTAGGAAAGTTGTTTCAGTGTTAGGAGGGGAGGCTGGTTGCCTCCTTTAGGTAGCTAGGTGGGGAGTTTAATTGGGAGTGAGCCGGCTAACACCGCCTCGCAGCCACGCACAGCTTCCGGTCCGCCGCCGCTAGCTGCCAGAAGGCTCCGTCTCTCAGCTGCTTCCCTGGGGCATTGGACGGCGCCTCCAGCTCAGGGGCTCTGAGGCTGAAAATGATCCACCCATTCAGGGTGTTGTAGTGGATTCTGAGGTAAATGACAACTATAATAGTCGACCGGCTCCTATTCCAGGTTTTGCAACCCTATGTCCAGTTTTTATGCCCGAAACCTTTACAGGCACAGGGAGACAGTGGTCAGATTGGTCTGAGCAATTTGATGTGGCTGCGGATGTAAACCACTGGGATGAGTCCCTTAAACTCAAATTTATGTCTCTCTTGCTGTCAGGTCGTGCTAGGGATATTTATAGTGGGTTACCAGTACAAGCAAAAAATAATTACTCTATGCTAAAAGCTTCTATGGCCCGTTGTTTTGAGCCCCATGATAGTGATGATTGGAGTAGGGCCAGTTTTACAGGGAGAAGGCGGCAGCACAATGAAACAGCTCGAGATTTTGGTAATGCTTTAAGGAGACTAGCGTCACATGCCTCATGTTGCATCTGATGCCAAGGTCAGGGGGGTGGTAGAAAGTAAATCCAAAACAGACGAACAGATGGAAGTTTTGCTGGGGGTTGTAGAAGGGCTGCGTCAAGAGGTTAAAACCCTGCAGACCACAGTACAGGCACTCCAAGCAACTCCTGCTTTGCCTTCCCATGCAGCCTCCTCTAGAAACGTGACCAGAGAGACACAAGATGCAGTCGGGGGCATGTTGTCAGGCGGCGGGGGCTGTTGGGAATGTGGCTGCAATAGGCATATACGCCGTGACTGCCCCTATCTGCAGGGAAACTGAAGGGGGTGGGTACCGTGGGCCCAATGCCCGCCCCCATACATCCATCCATCAAAAACTGTGGCCTCAGCAAGTGTTAATGATGGCTCTGCATATGTCGCCGCCAAAATAGGTGGGTTGGAGTCACTCTTGTTGGTCGATAGTGGAGCTGCTTTGTCAGTAATTCCCAAGCAAATTTGGCGGTCCATTACAAATGGGGGGTCAGAGTTAGTGGGGCATGAGGGCAATGTGTCTGCCGCCAATGGTGGTGCCATGGGAGTAATGGGGAAGTGGCATACAGTGTGCCAGTTAGACTCTTTGGTTTTGGTTGCGGAGTTCTTGGTAGCTGACGTGCCTTGTAATGAGATCCTGTTGGGTTTTGATTTTCTTAGCAAATATGGCGCTGTTGTGGATTTTGGAAAGAGGGAGTTTCAGTTGATGGGGAAAATCTTTCCCTTGGTAGTCCCTGAAGATATGAAAAAGCCCCAGACTGTGTTCGTCCAGGCCGATACTGTTATCCCTCCCCGTAGTGAGGCCATCATCACAGGTAAAGTTTCCCAGGGATTGGGCGTCCTGGTGGAGGGCATGTTGGATCCTTCCCCCTCAATATCTGACCACTGTGATGTAATGGTTGCCCAAGTAGTTTGTAAGGTGGAGCAGGGTACTATGCCTGTACAAGTCATTAATGTTACTGATGACGCTGTCATTTTGAAAGAGGGTATGAAAGTGGGCATGTTGCACACCGACATTGAAGTGAGTAGCGCAGGTGACTGTGGGGGGGGGCTGATGGCAAAGGCTTGTGCATGTCCGAGTCCTGGGATGTTGAGTCTTTGCTGGAACACTTTCGGATTGAACAGAAAGGTTTTAGCCCTGCTGATTTGTTAACTGTACGTGATATGCTTTACAGACATCTATCCGTGTTCAGTAATGGGGATCATGATCTGGGTAGGACGCATCTCACTTTACATCAGATTGACACCGGCGACGCAAAACCTGTGAAATTGCCACCCCGTCGTGTCCCACTTCATTTACAAGAGACAATTAGACAGTTAGAAAGCGTGGGGGGGGGGGGGGGGGGGGAGATCGGCAGATTGGCAGATCTCCAGTGGACTACTTGTCTGGTCTATTTGGATGACATCATTGTATTTGGTCGTACATTTTCTGAGCATTTGTCACGGCTCGATGAGGTCCTGTCTAAATTAGGCCAGGCTAATTTGAAAGTGAAGCCAGAAAAATGCAACCTTTTTTCCATGCAGGTGCAGTATTTGGGCCATGTTATATCTGCCCAGGGAGTACAGGCGGACCCTGTCAAGGTGCAGGCAGTACGTGAGTGGCCGGTGCCCAAGAATCAGACAGAAGTGAGGAGTTTTGTTGGACTTGCCTCTTATTACAGGAGGTTCATACGAGGGTTTGCAGACATTGCCCGGCCCCTGCACCAGCTTACGGAAAAAGGTCGCCGGTTCAAATGGACAGATTCATGTCAGACCGCATTTGAGCAGCTGAAAGGTAGTTTGATGTCAGCCCCCATACTAGCCTACCCTGATCCTCACAGGCCTTTCATCTTGGATACTGACGCTAGCGATGCAGGTATTGGGGCTGTCCTTTCCCAAGAAGAGGGGGGGCTTGAAAGGGTCATAGCTTACGCCAGTGGAGCCCTGACTAAGCAGGAACGGAAGTATGCCACCACCAAGAAAGAGCTTTTAAGTATGGTTATATTTACAAAATATTTCAAGCACTACCTATTGGGCAGAGAGTTTATATTGCGGACAGATCATAATTCTCTGAGGTGGTTGCATAATTTTCAGGGTTTGGAGGAACAGACCGCTCGGTGGGTAGAACAGCTGGCGAATTTTCAGTATCAGATTGTGCACCGCCCAGGGAAAGTACATTCTAACGCTGATGCTCTTTCTAGGCTACCAGCCTTTTTAAATGATGCTCCCGCCAGCCTTGGTTCAGTAGAGGTGGTTGAAGAAGGGGCAGAGCCCACTCTTTCTATTTGTGCAGTTCAGAGGGTAGGGCAGGAGACAGAGGTGGATGAGCTAACTTTGGCTCAGGGAGAGGATGGGGAGCTGCAGAAAATAATTCAACTCAAAACAGCAGGGGGACATCGGGGTTCAGAACTTTCTACGGATCCAGCACTTCAAAAGTATGCTCCAGTGTGGGCCCAGCTTGAGGTTCAGAGCTCCAGGTTAGTGAGGATTCCCCCAGCTTACTCAGATGCAGCCTCACAAGTGCAGATAGTGCTCCCAAAGTCCTTGGTGCCCCAAGTGTTGAGTCAGTTGCATAATACCCCCACCGGCGGCCATTTAAGGGTACAAAAGTTGCAGGCTAAAGTGAAAGATCGTTTTTACTGGCCCGGATGGTTCAGTGATGTGCAACAATGGTGTAGGGAGTGTGTGGAGTGTGGGTCTCAGAAAGAGTGCGGGCAGCAGTTGTGTGCCCCATTACAGTCATTGGTTACGTCGAGACCATATGAACGGGTGGCGCTGGATATTTTGGGGCCCCTACCTGAGACCTCCAGCCTCAATAAGTACATCTTGGTGGTAGGGGATTATTTTTCTAAGTGGACAGAGTCTTTCCCCCTCCCAAACCAGGAAGCCAAAACTGTCGCTAAAGTCCTGGTGGAGGAGTGGGTTTGTCGGTTTGGTGCCCCTCGTACTACTGATCAGGGTCGAAATTTTGAATCCACTCTGTTCAGGGAGCTGTGCCACCTTTTGAATGTTCATAAGACTCGGACCTCACCCTATCACCCTCAGTCCAATGGCATGATTGAGAGGTTTAATAGGACTCTTTTGTCTATGTTATCCCATTTCGTTGATGAAAATCAGTCAAATTGGGATGTCTTGTTACCCTATGTCATGATGGCGTATCGCAGCAGTGTGCATGCTAGTACAGGGTTTACCCCGTACAAGGTAGTTTTTGGCCGTGAGATAGTGCTCCCCGTAGATGTTATGCTCAACCTGGGGGAAGAGGGGAGGGTCTCTTCTGTTAGTGAGTATGTGAGTCAGTTATCTGACACTCTCTCCACAGTTGTAGACGCAGTTAAAGGACACCAAATCAAGGCTTCAGGCCATCAGAAGGCCGGTTTTGATTTCAGGGCCAACTGTCAGTATTATACTGAGGGTGAGTTAGTGTGGCTTCATTGTAAAGCTAAAAAGAAAGGAGTATGCCCAAAACTGCAGAGAAAGTTTAAGGGCCCCTATAGAGTAGTACAACGAGTGACAGAAGTGTTGTACAAACTAGTGCCGTCGGAGGGAGGCCCTGATGTTGTTGTACATTTCAATCGACTCAAACCTTTCGTTTCAACCCTCACAGGAGAAGATGCCTCAGAGGGTGCAAATCGTGGGCAGCAACATCCCTGGTCAGGCCACTCAGGAGCCCCCTTCAGTACCAATTGGGGTCGCCATCGAGAATCTTCTAGATTGGAAGCAACGACCAGGCCTGTGGTGAGGCAACCTGAAGGCAGCAGGGGAGTAGAGACACTAGGGACCCTCGTGGAGGGGGTTGGAGGAAGACTCGAGCTGGATACTGGACCAGGGAGAAGACCACGTCATGTTGCAAGGGCGGAACAGGCTACAACTGGGCCTCAACAGCAGCCTGCAGTGGAGACGGTAGTCCATCAGCGTCAGAGGGACCTGCAGGAGTCAGGGGCCCCTGAAGCAGGCTGCAGTGATCCACCTCTTCTAAGCCCTGGGGCCACGAAACCAGGTCCACAGGCAGACGGGGTACCTGTGGGTGAGGGCTCCCAGATGGAAACACGGGCAGGGCACCAGAGAAGGCCACCAGTATGGTCACGTGACTATAAGATGTGACGTTGACTCGGGGACGAGTCCCATTCAGGGGAGGGGGGAGTGTAGTGTAGTGTAGTGTAGTGTAGTGTGGAGGTTGTTTACAGGGGGCAGTGTCGTGCTAGGCAGTGAAGGGAAGTGCAGCGTGATGGGTTGAGTGGGCTCACCTGTGGGTGATTGAGAGCATTGTGAGGAACCCGCGAAAGACGGGACTGATAAAAGAGAGAGACGAAGTTTGTGTCAGTCTCTCTGCGGGGCGGAACGGGGTGGACGTTATGGGGCACGGCGCCAGTTAAGACTTTCGGCCCAGCGCTCACTCTCCGGGGAGGTGGGTGCCGTTCGCGACTTATAGTGTCGCCGGCGGCGAAGATAGGTAAGTAGGAAAGTTGTTTCAGTGTTAGGAAGGGAGGCTGGTCGCCTCCTTTAGGTAGCTAGGCGGGGAGTTTAGTTGGGAGTGAGCCGGCTGCCGCCGCTAGCTGCCAGAAGGCTCCGTCTCTCAGCTGCTTCCCTGGGGCATCGGACGGCGCCTCCAGCTCAGACCCCGGGGGGGGGGGGGGTCTCATCGGCTCCGCCAGTTGAGTCCTGGTTTTTTTATCGTTTCAAGTGTTAGCAGTAGAGTTGTTTGGTGGGATAGGACGGGTGTTTTTATAGTCCAGTAGTGGGGAATGGAGCAGCAGAGTAGACAGGCAGTCGGGGGGAAAAGCTGGGGTGGATTTCCTCCTGTTCACTGAGGGTGAAGTGACGTGTTAGCGTGAGTTTCCATTGGGTCTGCAGTGTAGTCTGCCGTGATTGCGGTGCACAGTTCAATCCTCACTGAGGAGACTTTAGTTTTAAATGCATGGTGTGATCTTCTCAGGTGACGCGCCAGTGAATTTAGCCCTGAGGCCCAGTACTGCCCTGTTGTGTCCGTCTCCCCCTTGGACTTCCGTTTTTAATCATTTTGAATAGTTAATAAAGATGAACTAATATTTTGTTTCTACAATCTGTGGTGTGAGTGTCATTTATCAGCCTCTTACTAGGTCAAACCAGCCCACTACTTTTGTACAAAAAAAAAAGAAACAGCGGTACAACAGAATTTATTACACTATTTTAACAGCACTTATCTCTCTTTCTCTCTCTCTCTCTCTCTCTCTCTCTCTCTCTCTCTCTCTCTCTATATATATATATATATATATATATCCTATTTTTAAAAAAGACAATTCAGTATGTATAGACAGAGCATTACATTTTTATTTATTATAAGCAATCCTTACTCTGAATTATGTTCTCTGTCTCTACAATTTTACAAAACGTGTAAAACTTCATCGCCAGGTTCGTTGTGCTACTGACGTAATTGATAGCTGCTCGGCATTGTTTGCAAATTGCGTGCGTTTTGTCCAGTTTACCCTGTCGCTTGAATAACCCGAAATATTGCCACACGTTTGATTTGTGTGTCTTTTCGGTGCACTGAACATCTCCTCGCTGCTAACGTCGTTCTCGTTTCCCTCTGTGCTGTGAACAACGCTTGCGTCAGTGAAGGAGGAGCGATGGTGCATTCAGGTTACCTCGGAAAACTCGACAGGACAGGGAATAGTACTAGAACATGAAATAATCGATTTAACAATGGAATTTACCGATGCAGACAGGCTAGAAGAGATGCACCGTAAATTCACCCGTAAATTATATCCGATGTACCTTGAATCTACCGGTGCAGTCACATCACAAACGTTTGTATCGGATCACCGATATGAATCGGTGAAGCTTTATTTATATTCTCAGGAGAACAAAGGACACTAATCATGCATGTATGTTTGTGTGTGTTGCCTACTCTTCACAGGCTTGCGACGTACCTGCTGGCTACCATCCTGCAGTCTGTCAGTGTTTCTGCTGCCTCTATGTGGCTGAGACTTGCAAGTGTGCTGTGGGTCAAAACCCCAGGACTTCAGCCTGTTGAGACCCTCCACAGAGCGACTTGTAGGGTTAATGCGGTGGCATGGGATACGAGCAGGTAAATCCCAGGTCCCCTTAAAGTCTGGCCATGCACTGCCCCTCTGTGGCATCAGACACACATTCAAACACACACTCAAGGGAGTGGAGTCACACAAGAATTAACCATGACAGAAAGAGAACTTTTAATGAAGAGAGACAAAGTGTCTTGATATGTTCTCACCTTTAACACCCCTGACAGCAGATGTCCTCTGTCATCGGCTACGAAGGTAGTGTGACCCGTGCGTACGGTGGGTCTCTATACACACACACACACACACACACACACACACACACACACACACACACACACTCAGCTAAATTCATTCGTCAGATTTTCAGACGACGTTTTCAGCTACTCCTGAAACTAAAAGGCAATGTGAAATACAACTAGCATGATAGAACTGGACAGAACCGTCAAACCTCTTTGTAATGCTTAGTCCCACCCCAGTTCTGAAGCCGCTCCGACCTGAAAGCGCTGTCATACTGAGGATGAAATGTGTAAACTACGTTATGACAGAATGTACGAGACCAACACAACAGCAAAATGTCTAACGTCAATATTCCCAATTTTCAGAGCGCGGATATTAAAGTTACCTGGTTTGCTGAGTAATTGGACGACATCTCTGCATCTGTCTACAGCCTCCGCGTCTGTTTTTGTTGATTCGTTGCATAGCAACACAATCACAATCTTTCCAGACCTTTACTCGATATGAACTGCAACACAAAGCCCCGTTTCTCAGGTAACGATTAATGGGAAAAGCACTACACTCTGGACGCTGGGTGCATCTATTCGATAAAATCAGTTAAATAGACCTGAAACAACAATGGATGAGTTTGCGGACTGTTTCTAGACACATACTGTTCAAATACCGAATAGAATTTGTGTGTTTTCATTCACTGTTAATATCGATTGCTTTTATTTATCTTGTATTTGGTCTCTGTCCGGGTTCTCTAATAAGTCTTTTTCTTTAAAAGACTAAACCGGACTTTTTTTTTGTAAGAGGTTAATTCGATATGGACTGACTTTGCTCAGGAAAGGAGGAGTCCAAAAGGATGAATGTAGCTGAACTCCTGAATGAACTTTGAACTGTGTGTGTATGTTTGAGAGAGAAAGAGAGAGAGATTTAATTATTGGTCAATCTTCAAGATAAATAATTAGCAGTGTAGAAAATGAAAACTTAAGAGGGATGATGACACATGAATGAGGGAGAGGGCTATATACACAATGTCTTAAAAATACCTGCGTATACAGGTATTACTAACTAGAATACAAACTAATCTGGCCAGAGAACATTAGCCAAAAATATGTTATTGACGTTTTATCATTATCAGATTTACCAAGGGGTTGGGTTGCTTTACTCATTACAAGTGTTCTGAGAGCAGTCCAGCTTACCGCAGGTTTTACTGCATGTCCCTGTTCAAATGCCACCACCACCACCACTGTCATCGGCCACGGGAGCTGATGAAGGCCCTGCCGTGGCAAACATATCAGAAATTTTTGCGCATTTGGCAGCGTTGGTTTGAAGAGTCAGCTCTTTCTTGTGTGGCAGTTTTTTCGCACCTCCTTTTCGTTTTCTCTCCATTTTCGAAGATCCTAACAGATTACGTTACTGAAAAAGAAAAAGAAGGGAAGTGTTTCATGATAGGATTGGACGAGATGAGCCCCATCACGTGTCAGTGAAGAAAGTAAGTGGGCCGCGGTGTGTCGAGGGCAGGTCGGTGGTTAGAAGAAGAAGAAGAAATCAACTTTATTAATCACAGCACACAGAGTTACAGGGAGGGAACTGTACACACCATGCAAGTGAAATTATTTTCTCCGCATTTATCCCATCCTCGGTCTGTCGATCCTCCGCGGCATTTTAGTGGGGGTTATTTAAGGAGGAAACCCCAGGTGAACACGGGGAGAACATGCAAACTCCACACAGAAAGGCCCCCTTTTTCCTCGAGCAGCAGGCACCGAAGGCATGGTGGAGGTGTAGAATATTTGTCGAATATTTAGGACTGGTATGCTTTACGGACTTTATTCAACTCAATGGAATGCCGGTTAGGACAGATGAGCACATACAGGAAGTTCCACTTGAATCTTTTATTATGAGGTGGTTTGATCTGGTTTCATCTGACGACAAAGGAATGGGATAAAGAATAGTAAGTCGGCATAATTTCTAATTGCATAATTAATTTACACAATTAATACAAAAGGTTATTTAACATCAAATATAAACACCATAAACCTAATCAAGAAATAAACGTCACAGAAAACTGAAGTATAATCAACTAAGGTCATTTAAATGCATTCAAATTGAAGCAACTCACATATCATGTACTCAGTCAAACAGCTCAAAGGAAGGCTGAGGCATCCACATGCTCCTTTGGGAGAATGGGGAAAAGGAGGTCTGCATGTGGCCTGGCTGTTATATAGCCTCTGGGCTCCACCCATCCAGAAAGGGGAAGGCAGGTAGGAGTGGTGGAGGATTTCCAATTCAGGTAGAGGGAAACAGGTAGAGAGAGACAAGGCTCGGGGATTTTCCACAGAGGACAGAGGACACGCCACCAGCGCCCACAGAGGGATTCGAAATTGGGACCTTCTAGCTGTGAGGCGACAGTGTTACCACTTGTGCCACCGTGCTACCCAAACATTTCTTGCATTGGCCGGGAATGGAACCCGGGCCTCCCGCGTGGCAGGCGAGAATTCTACCACTGATACCACCAATGCTTACAATGTTATGAACAAACTCTTGCCGAATGCATTACGCCGGCAGGACCAAAGCAAAAAGGGTTGGTGTTTAACGATGTGATTGGGCCGCTGATCAATGTCTGGTATTATGGGCCGGTCAGACCAATCTTTGAAATTAAAAAAAAGTGGCTGACTGTCAATCAACGAACAAAGGTAATGAGCACTAGCCAATCAGACTAAGAGTAGGGAAGGTTATGACTTTGCCGTCCCGGAACAACTTGCGCTTGGAGGCTAGGGTTGTTTTGGCGGGCAAATGCTTGAATATATTACTTCAGAGATTAATGAGCTAAAAGCACTCCATCCCACTGACGTTATTTTAATAGGAGGCGATTGGAAAATGGTGCCAGATGAATGGGAAGATAGATGGCCCTCCAAGTTTAACAATCACCATTTTAATCCCGTTACTGAAAATTTTATTAGAGATAACAGCTTGGTTGATATTTGGAGAACTCAAAACCCAAAGAAAAAACAATTCTCCTTGTACAACCCTAATGGTACCGCTAAATCTAGAATTGATTACTGGCTTGTTACGGATATGCTGGAGGAATTTATCTCTGAAGCTTTAATCTCCAAAGCTCCTTTAACTGATCACTGTATTACTGAAATAACATTGAATTCGAGTTATAGGAAAAAGAAAAACAAAGGTTACTGGAAATTTAACTCTAACTTATTAAAACATAAAGACTATTGTTCCAAAATAAAAAAAAAAACGATAACTGAAATTGAAAACGATAACAGCATAAATAGTTTTTGTTATAAATGGGAATTCGTTAAATTCAAAATGAGAGAATTCTCTATTAAAACCAGTAAAGAATTAAATTTAAAAAAAAAATAGAGAAGAAGCAGTTTGTTTTGTGAAATCAATCAATGTGGCAAACCAGATCTGTCTAGCGAAGACAAGGAAAAATTATTATTTATATGAAGAGAGCCCAGGGTGCTTTTGTCAGGTCAAGGGCAAAATGGATGGAGGAGGGAGAAAAAAACACATCATACTTCAGCAGGCTGATGAAAAAAAGACAGGAAAATAAGGCTATAACTAGTTTGTTGATTAATGGAAGAGAATGCAAGGACAGCAAAATTATTGAGAAAGATTTTTTTTATGTTGGATAGCAAATTATATTCGTCTGTGTTCTCTCATTGATTGATCCTATTGATTCAACCAACTTCTTTGACCAAATTGCGAATTTTAAACCCAACATAATACATTCAAAATAATTTGTGATTCAGATTTAAAAATAGAGGAATTAGATGCGGTCAGTTTGAAACTGTCACTTATCAAGGCCCCTGGCTCTGATGGGCTCAATGCAAATTTCTACTATTTCTTTTGGAAAGAAAGGGTTGCAGGAGGCCTGCCGGGGGTCGGTGCGAAGACTTACTGCACGCACACTGTACACGTAGCGATGAAGATCTGGACATCAGAAACCATGGACGGCCACCAGAAACGCTGCCAGATGAGGGCCAGCGTGCGGTGGACCCCCGGGTGGCAGGCTATCCTGGACACGTGCCCCCAAGAGAGCAGTGATGACCTGGCAGACCGTGGCACGAACAACCAATCAGGTGGGCACCTGTCCGGAACCGACTCACCCCGGAGGGCCTCCTGGACCTCATGTTCAACCCACCAGTGGACCGCCCCCAGCACACACTTGGGATTCAGAATGATCTCTTTAGAGGCCCCCCCCCCCCCCCCCCCCCATTGTATGGACAGATCACAGATCACAAGGTTTTTGTGATCTGTCCATACAATGAAGGGTTGAGCAGCCCTCTCCAGCCAGTGTCTCCACTCCTGCAGGGCCTGAACCAGTAGTTGCATTCAGCGGGGGTAAGGCGACGTGAGAAGAAGGCACAGGGGTGGAGCATGTTGTCCGAGGGTAGTCGCTGGGAGAGCACGGCCCCGACCCCGGAGTCCGAGGCATCAACCTCGACCATGAACTGCTTTTCAGGTTCTGGGTGCACAAGAACAGGAGCGTTAACAAACATGTTCTTAAGCTTCTCAAATGCAGACTGTTCCACAGGAGACCAGACAAAACTGAGCTTAGTGGATGTGAGGTGAGTGAGTGGGGCCACCAGGCGGCTGTAGTTCTTTACAAATCTGCGCTAAAAATTTGCAAACCCCAAGAAGCGCTGCAGTTGCTTGCAAGTGGTAGGAGTCAGCCAGTCCTTCACGGCCTCCACCTTGGAGGGATCAGCCAGCAGTTGTCCTCGCTCTACTACAAAACCCAGAAAACTCACAGATGGTAAGTGGAATTCACATTTTTCCGCTTTGACAAATAACTTGTTTTCTAACAATCTTTTGAGGACATCACGTACCTGGGACACATGTTCTTCCATAGAGCTAGAAAAGATCAGAATATCATATAAGTAAACAAACACAGTTTTGTTGAGCAGATCTCGTAACACATCATTAACTAGACATTGGAAAATGGCAGGAGCATTTGTGAGTCCGAAAGGCATGACCAGATGTTCAAAGTGACCTAAATGGGTGTTAAACGCGGTCTTCCATTCATCCCCTTCTCTAATTCTAATGAGGTGGTAGGCGTTTCTGAGATTGAGTTTAGAGAAGACGCAGGCCGTGTGCAGGGGGCTGAAGGCAGAGTCGATTGGGGGAATGGATACTTGTTTTTTACGGTGATTTCATTTAGTCCAGTGTAATCTATGCAGGGGCGTAGTGATTTGTCTTTCTTTTCCATGAAAAAGAAGAA
This sequence comes from Chaetodon trifascialis, assembly GCF_039877785.1. NCBI lineage: Eukaryota > Metazoa > Chordata > Actinopteri > Chaetodontiformes > Chaetodontidae > Chaetodon > Chaetodon trifascialis. Next base: position 25,748,666 of record NC_092063.1, read on the forward strand.
AGAAAAGCAACCGACTCGATAATGTATTTTTCCATGGCCTCTTGCTCGGGTTTGGACAGATTAAACAGTCTTTTAGTGGGCAGAGGGGCACTGGGAAACAGATCTATGGCACAATCATAAGGTCTATGGGGGGGGGGGGGGGGGGGGGCAGTGATGAGGAGGCGGAGGCTTTGCTGAAAACTTGTTGCAGGTCATGGTAGTCAGGGGGTACATTGGACAGATTGATTACCTCTGGTACTTGGGATTGGTCTGCAGGTCTGGCTGGCAGGGCGGAGTGGAGGCAGTGGGCGTGACAGTGGAGACTCCAGTTGCGTATAGTGGCTGTAGACCTATCGACGTGGGGGTTGTGGAGCTTGAGCCAAGGGATTCCCAGAATGACAGACTTGAGAGGTGATGAAATAACATATAGTTCAAGGTGCTCGTGATGGTTGCTGGTGAGTACTAATTTTAGTGGTTCAGTTTTATGTGTAACCAGTTCTAATAATTTACCGTCAACGGCGAGTACTTCCTTGGGAGAGGACAGCTCATATATGGGTATGTTATATTTCTTCACAAAGTTACTGTCAATAAAATTGTCATCCGCTCCAGAGTCCACCAGCACCTGGACCGGAACTGAGTGTTTGAGTCTGTGAATCATACCTGGTACTTGCATTCTCGAGGCAAAAAAGATGCGGTTCACCAGAGTCCTTCCTACTGGTGAGCCCGGCCTTTTGGTACCTCGGGCAGCTGGAGAGGAAGTGGCCCCCTTGACTGCAGTAGAGGCACAGCTTGTCACGCATTCTGCGTTGTCTTTCTGCCGGGGTGAGGCGGTATGTGGCGGTTGTGGCTCGTGAGTGTAGTGGGTGGTGTCTGGAAGCCCTGGGGTGGAGTCTGGAGAGCTGGGTTGGGTGCCGAAGAGGAGCCGTCTTTTCGTCTCCTGACGTTCCCTAACCCTTTCTCTTAGCCTATTATCCAGGTGGGTAGCTAGATCAATAAGGGAGTTGAGTGAATTACACTCCTCCCGAACCTCCAGTTCATCCTTTAACTCCCCAACCAACCCCTTAAGAAAAATGGCCTGAAGAGCGAAATCACCCCACCCGCTCTCAGCCACTAAGATGTGGAATTTAAGAGCATATTCTGACACTGAGAGGCGACCCTGTTGCAGGTTGAGTAACTGGCTCACGGCCAGTCTATCCCTGACTGGGTGATCAAAGACTTGTCTCATCTCTTCAGTGAACTTGTGGTAATCATTAAATAGCTCATGCTGTTGTGTGGATATAGCTAAGGACCAGGCTGCTGCCTGTCCGGTGAGTAGACTCAGGGTGAACGCTACTTTAGCTTGAGGAATGGCATAAGTGTGGGGTTGTTGGTGGAATACTAAACTGCACTGATGTAGAAATTGTGAGCAAGTACCTAAATCACCGGAATACCTGGCTGGTATTAGAATATATGGCTCGTGTGCTTGAGGTGCTGGGCTGGTCGGCTGGTCCTCGGCTGGGTGGTGAGCGGCGGGACCGGGAGAGGGAGCGAACCGGTCCTTCAGAGCTGCCATCTGAGTGCAGGTGTTCAATCACCTCAGGGACGACTCATGTTGATTCACCATAGCCGCTTGGGATGAGAGCGCACGTTTCAAGATATCAGATTCTGCTGGGTCCATGCTGGCCGGATTATTCTGTTACGTGCCAGACAATGGATGCCAGGATCCAGATGCAGAGAGTGGTAAAAAAGATAATTTATTGACAAAGTAGCAACAGAAAATTCAGTTTCTCAGGAACAATCGTATAATGAAAGTATCAAAGAAAATTCTCACTGGGGAAAAGTAACAGCTGAAAACGCTGAGCAGAAAATCACCTTCAAAAGGGAGAAAAGACAGGAACAAAGTACAACCAAAAGGTGACAAGGCACCAAAACTTATTAACTCAGGATACAATCAGCTGCTGCCCACCAGTGTTAGTATTTCTTTGTATTTATCACATTTTACACAAACATTTTCAAGTAATGACACTACACATAGTCTTTTGAGTTCAAACAATACACTTTATTTCTCTCGTCAGTTTTTCTATTTGGTTGTACACAATTTAGTTAAAATTGGGTTTTGTTTGCAAGTTAATACTTACCTTTTTGTTTCCTGAGCTCCTGGGCCTAAAGGCTGGACGAGCGGAAGAAGGTGGCTTTTCAAGGCCAATGAACAGGAAGTGGAAGGAGCCACGAGGGAGAATGAAGAAGGGGGGGATGGTTTGGTCAACTGGTTTAAAATCTCTTTGTTGTTTTTTTTTTTTGTTAGTTATTCTGAGACGATTATTTCTTTGTTTATCATTTATTTTGCTTTGTTGTTGTTTTATTAGTTTGAGTATCTTTAAGTGGTTGGAGGTCTTAGATCTAATGTTGTGTGGTCCCCTGTGTGTCTGTCTAGGACTAGTCCGTGTCTATATAACTCCCCTTGTGTGTCATTTGTGTCAGGTCTGATTATGTTAAGTTGAAGTTTTACTCAGTTTTACTAAGTTATGTGAATTAATTTTTTTCCTTGTTTATCACTTTATTAAAGAAAATCTTCTTTTTTTTTTTTTTTTTAACACCTTTGTCCCTGACAGTCAGGCTTGAAACTAAATATTGATAAATTCCATTCCAAAAGCAATTTTTCAAAAAATGGGAGGCATTGATTTTCTATTGCACTGTGATTACGATACATGTAAATTGCCTGTGAAGCTTTCGAATTATCACCAGCAAGTTCTCCTTTACTGGAATCTGATATATAACCACAATTTTACTCCTCACAATTCTCCTTTGTGGAATAATGGATATGTTTTGACCAATCGTAAGTCATTATTTTTGAAGACTTGGTTTGACAAAGGTATTTGGGCAGTATCACATCTTATGGATAATCAAGGCAATCTACTAACCCACGAGAACCTTTGTGTTAAATATAACCTGCAATGCTGTATCAAAGAATATGAGAAAGTAATGAAAGCCATTCCATCTTCATTCAAAATGATGACTCAAAAACTGGTGGTACATTCAAATTTTTCAGAAATGAAATCACTCTGTGTGGAAGGAATCAGCTTAGGAAGCAAACTTTTCTTTAACAACTGCATTAGAAATGTTTTAACTTCACATTACTACCCTTGTCAACTAAAAAGAAAATATGTTTTAAGTGATTATTCTGTTGTGGAGGCAAAGAAGATAAGGAAGCGATATATGTCTTATCCAATCCCTCATTAAGCAAAAAAGGTTGTATTTAAAACTCTAAATGATATCTATCCTTCTAACCATTTCTTGCACAAAAGATTCCATTGGGAAAATAATACATGTGGATTTTGTGAAACTGTGAAACATATTTTCTTTGAGTGTGAACATGTTTTAGAATGGCTGCACGGTGGCGCAGCAGGTAGTGCGCGTGCCTCACAGCAACAAGGTCGCCGGTTCAATGTAAGTCAGGCCTTTCTGTGTGAAGTTTGCTGTTCTTCCTGTGCATGCGTGGGTTCTCTCCGGGCACTCTGGCTTCCTCCCACAGACCAAAAACATGCTCATTAGGTTAATAGGTGACTCTAAATCACACCCTAGGTGTGAGTGTGAGTGTGAATGGTTGTGTGTTTGTGCCCTGCGATCAACTGGCAACCGATCCAGGGTGTACCCCGCCTCTTGCCCGTTGAAGGCTGGGATAGGCTCCAGCACCCCCCACAACCCCGAAAGGGATATGCGGTATAGAAAATGGATGGATGTTTTAGAATTTTGGTTAGCTTTTTGAAGCTGGATGTTAACCAAACAAATCACTTTACAAAAGCTGAACTGGATGTCTATTAAAGTCAGAGTACAGCTAAAGGAGAAAAACTTCTTGGTAAACAATTTAATTATACTTGGTAAACATTATATTCACAGATGCAAATTCCTCAAGGTCAAACCCTACATCAACGGATGGAAGAATGAACTGAACCTATACAAGAAATCCTTGTTTTTCATGTCTTATAAAAATGCCCTGAGACTTTATTCTTTACTTGAACTATACTTACTCCTCGAGTAAGACCCTCACTGGTTACTTTCTGTTTTGTTTTTTTGTTTGTTTGTTTGTTTTTCTAATTTTCCTTATCTTGAAAGCTGTTTCAACATCTTTTATAGTTAATTGTAAAATATGCATGAAATGTTTGTATTGGGGCTGCACGGTGGCGCAGCAGGTAGTGCGCGTGCCTCACAGCAAGAAGGTTGCCGGTTCGATCCCCGGGTCAGGCGGGGCCTTTCTGTGTGAAGTTTGCATGTTCTTCCCGTGCATGCGTGGGTTCTCTCCGGGTACTCCGGCTTCCTCCCACAGACCAAAAACATGCTCATTAGGTTAATTGATGACTCTAAATTGTCCGTAGGTGTGAGTGTGAGTGTGATTGTTTGTTTGTCCTTACATGTGGCCCTGCAATCGGCTGGCGACCGGTTCAGGGTGTACCCCGCCTCTCGCCCATTGTAGCTGGGATAGGCTCCAGCCCCCCGCAACCCCGAAAGGGATAGGCGGTATAGATAATGGATGGATGGATGTTTGTATTGATGATTTTCATTCAATAAAATTTATTAAAAAAAAAGAAAAAAAAAGTTGTTTGGCGGAAAGGACTTCGAGTTTGAATGCAGAGAGGCAGTTTGTTTGAAATCCAGCGATTTCTAAAGTTTCATTAAATCAATATTTGCGGTATATTGGCATAACCTGATTTGTGATTGGGTCTGGATTTTAGAGTGGATCTTGATGAGGATGGGGAGGATTGGAGTAGTATGGAATACACTAATCCTGATCTTAGAAGTAGTCAGAGATACTGTGGGCAAGGGCTAAGGAGAGGGAGAGGGAGAATAAGTAGTAATGACGATAATAAAAGGAAATTTGAAGAGGAGCTGGGTGTAGCAAACAGAGAGGTGTGTAGGAGAGTAGCGGAAGGGGCAGATTTAAAAGTGGTCATAAAGTTCAAGGAAGGTGAAGACAGTGCTACAGTTGGTTTGGTTGCATTGACGACAGGATTAAAGAAAGCGTTTGGGGATGTAGAAATGGCTAGGGTACTGCGGGATGGGAGACTGTTGGTAAAATCCAAAAATGAAGAGCAAAGGGGTAAGTTTATGAAGGCTCAATCTGTGTGCTAGAAGGAGATAAGTGAAGTGAGAATGTTTGGAGAACAGGGAGCAAGAGGAGTCATTTCTGGAGTTCCAATTAAAGAAAATCTGGAGCAGTGGCTCCTGACAAATTTCTCAGGGGGGGCAACTGTTGCGATGATGGCTAAGATGACCCGTTCAATGAGTAAAATAATAATAAATAAAATTAGCTAACTTTATAGTGTTACATTGTATTGTTTAATTTGGTTTTCCTGTTCAACCACTAGATGGCAACACCAGACATGAATTGTACATACTTGTACAGTATTTTTGTATAGCTATATCAAGTAACTGTCTCAAACGCAGTAAATCAGGTTCCACAATAAAACACTTCCACCGTGGCCATCAACAGATACACTGTCATCTACTAGTTTGCCCATGAAGTCACTGTTAGCACCGTCTACAGTTTCTAGGCACCATGGATGCCATAGCAATAATCAAATCAAATCAAATCAAATCAAATCAAATCAAATCAAATCAAATCAAATCAAATCAACTCAAATCAAATCATCCATCCATCCATCCATCCATCCATCCATCCATCCATCCATCCATCCATCCATCCATTTTCTATACCGCCTACCGGGGTTGCAGGGGGGCTGGAGCCTATCCCAGCTTCAACAGGCGAGAGGCGGGGTACACCCTGAGCCGGTCGCCAGCCGATTGCAGGGCAACATGCAAAGACAGACAACCATTCACACTCACACTCACACCTAGGGGCAATTTAGAGTCACCAATCAACCTAATGAGCATGTTTTTGGTCTGTGCGCAGAAAAAACAGACAAAAAAATCCCAACACGTAAGTCTATGAGAGCGCCTGGGGCGATTTTCAATCTGACTGAAATCGCTCCAAGGGGGCGGTGCTTCTGGTTGGAAAATGATATTCAGGCTGCTGAATGTTGCACCAATATTCAGGCTGCTGATTGGGCAATAATATTAAGACTTAGACTGGCAAAATAAACTCTTTTCTCCCTCTTTTTTTTGGTGTGGCTTAAGGAGGGCTGTGCACTATCGCCTACTATAAGCCAGCCGCCCCTGAGGACATGAAAAAGAATATAAAAGAAGGTACAGTGATGAACATAAAAAGATTGATGACAACACGAGAAGGGAAAAGGGTGGAGAGTACATCAGTGCTATTAGAGTTTAAAGAGAAGGTCCTATCAGAGAAAGTAAAGATAGGGTATTTGAGTTTCTATGTGCGAACATACATTTCATCCCTGTTCAGGTGTTACAAATGCCAAAGATATGGACACATAGCAAAAGTTTGTAGAGGAAGGCAGAGGTGTGGGAAATGCGGAGGGGACCATGAGTATGGAGAGTGTGAGGAGGAGGGGAGGAAATGTTGTGACTGTGGTGGAGATCATACAGCGGCGTACGGCGGCTGCCCAGTTAGAAAGCAGGCGTTAATAGTACAACAAGTACGAGCAAATAGGAATTTATCTTATGTTGAGGCGGTCAAAGTAGTGAATGAAGAGAGTAAGCCTAGGTCTAAAGGACTGGGAGCACAAGTGTTAAATAAATTTCAGAGTGATGCACCTAGGGAGAACATAGTTGGCGCAGAAAATTTAGTATTATTTATTGCCTATGTGGTAAATTGTGCAGACTAAGTGAAAAAGAAAACAGAGAAAATAAAAATGATAGTGAAAGCAGCAGCAAAATTTCTATGTATGGGGAATCTGTCTTGGGAAAAGATTCAGACAGATCTTATGCAAGGAGTCAGCTGAGCCTGTATCACCATCACCTTCACCATCGATAAATCATTCTTAACGATAGTGCAATGGAATGCTAGAAGCCTTATTGCTAATGGGCAAGAATTTAAAGGCTTTGTGCAGGACTTGGAAAGCAAGCCAGATGTAATTCATGTTCAGGAATCTTGGCTAAAGCCTAAGTCTTTAGAATTTGTTATTAAAGGGTATTCATTTCATCATTTCATTACTACGACTGAGTAAAGAAAAGATGAAATCATTTGGTTCACGATTGAGGAGCAGAGAAGATGAATAGTAAGAATTCCCATTACAGAGGTTTGCAGTATAGGGAATTAAAGAGAGGTAAAGAACTGGAATACATAGTTACAGAGGTATGGACAAAAGAGGGAAGTGTGAGTGTCATCAATTTTTACAATCCTTGTAAACCATTAGATCAGGGGCAATTAGATGAGATCTGGGAAAATTTAAGTGGGAAGGTAATTTGGTGTGGGGATTTTAATGCGCACAGTTCTATTTGGGGAGATAAGGATGATGTCAATGGTGGTGTGATAGAAGAGTTTTTGGATGAACATGAACTAGTGTGCTTGAACGATGGAACATACACAAGAGTAGATGTGACAAAAGGTAGTGAATCTACAATAGATATTACCATTGCCACTAAAGAAGTAGTTGATAGGTGTAGTTGGGAAGTATTAAGGGAAAGTACTACAGGTAGTGATCACTACCCCGTAGTGACTCAAATAGAACTGGAACTGGTTAGAGAACATAATGTGAGGGATGGTAGGTGGATTCTGTGTAAGGCTGATTGGGAGACATTTTCAGAGATAAGTGAGGGTGAGCTACTGGGAGTTAACAATAATCAGAGTATTGAGTTTTTGTGTAGAGATATTACTTATGGTATAGTTACTGCTGCAGATGCTGCCATTCCTAAGACTGAGCCAAAAGAAAGGAGTTGAGTTGTTCCTTGGTGGTCTAAGGAATGTAGCGGAGTTATTAGAGACTGGAATAAGGCGTTCAGAATTTTAAAAAAGACACATAATTTTGAAAATTTAATCAAATATAAGAGGTATCAAGGGAAAGTAAGGTGTACTATAAAGAAGGTAAAGAGAGAACATTGGAAGAAGTTTTGTGAGTCTATTGAGAGAACCACCCCAATGCAGAGAGTCTGGGGCATGGTCAAGAAAATGAGGGGGAATGGAAAGGAGTTTGACTATCCAGTAATGATAGAAGATCAGAAGATTATTACTAATAGCAGAGAGAAAGCTGAGGCAGTAGCAAAAGTGTTAGTTAAAGTGCACAGTTCAGGAAATTGAACTCAAGAGGAGTGCAATGGGAGAGAATCAACAATGGCAAAATATAGAGGTGAGTTATATGAGGATGATGGAGAAGGTGGGATGTTAAATACAGAATTTTCTATACAGAAGTTTAATAGGGCATTGAGGAAAGTTGGTGTGTCTACGCCAGGGAAAGATAGGATCTGTTATGCTAGAGAATTTAAGTGTCAAAGGGAAAGATGTAGTGTTACGTTTGTTTAATAAGGTTTGGATTGAAGGTGTTATTCCAAATGAATGGAAGGTATCAATGATTATCCCATTTATGAAACCAGGGAAAGATGGTAAGAATCCCAGTAACTACAGGCCAATTGCACTAACGTCCCAAATGGGGAAGATTATGGAGAGGATGGTCAATGATAGGCTGGTTTTCTAGTTAGAGACAAAAGGTCTAATGCAAAGCTACCAGAGTGGTTTTAGGAAAAGTAGAGGAACCATGGACCCAGTAGTTCAATTCAATTCAATTCAATTCAATTCAATTCAATTCAATTCAATTCAATATTCCTTTATTTGTCCTGCGAGGGGAAATTCCAATTCACAGCAGCACCAATAAAGCGGATAGAATAGTATAACAAGTGTTACAAGTATAACATAACAAGTTAAACACAACAAGTATATACAAAAGGGTGAGATAAAAAGAAAATGTCATCCTAAAAAAATTGTAAATAGTATTTACAGACTGTTATGTACCAGTAGTATTGCACAGATTATTGCAGTGAGTGTATGTTGGAGGGGATGGGAGTCATTGACTGTCATGGAGGACAGCTTGGCTGCCATCCTCGTCTCCCCCACCTCCTCCACCAGTTCCAAAGGACATCCCAGGACAGAGCGGGCCTTCCTAATGAGTTTGTCCAGCCTCTTCCTGTCAGCTGTTGTGATGCTACTCCCCCAGCAGACTACACCGTAGAACAAGGCAGAGGCCACAACACAGTCATAGAAGGCCTTCAGGGGTGCCTCACGCACCCTGAAAGACCTCAGCCTCATGAGAAGATAGAGTCTGCTTTGTCCTTTTTTGTAAAGTGCAGTGGTGTTATGAGTCCAGTCCAGTTTGTTGTTCAGATGAACACCCAGGTACTTATAAGATGTCGCCATCTCAATGTCCCTTCCCTGGATGTTCATTGGTGATGGGGGAGAGTAGAGAATAATTGGCCAAAGAGGGTAGTAGTTGCATCAGATTCCTTCTCTGCACTGCTAAGTATCCAGAATGGGTCTTCAAAGTCCAGACCAGACATTATAGTGGAAATTTTGCATTTGGTGCATAGATTGCAATGCTCTGGGGTTAATGTTGCCTTTGTGTGGGTGCCAGCTCATATAGGAGTATCAGGAAATGAACTGGCAGACAAGACTGCTAAAGAAGCTACCATTTTGCCTGAGGTCAGTCTAAATATTACCTATAGTAAATCAGAAATAAAAAGTATAGTTAAGTCCAAGCTAAAGAAAAACTGGCAATCAGAATGGGATAGAGCAAGCACAGGGAGAGGCTATTATAACATCCAAAGGTATGTGAGCAATGCTAGAAGTACATATAGGACAACACAGTAGGAGGATATGATATCCAGAATGAGATTTGGTCACACCGGTCTAAATAATACATTGGTTTTAATTAAAATACATGGTAATGGCTACTGTAGTGAGTGTAGACCTCAGACATTAGAGACCGTAGAACATGTGTTAGTGTGTGTGTGTGTGTGTGTGTGTGTGTGTGTGTGTGTGTGTGTGTGTGCGTGGATGTGTGGGTCTCTGTCAGTGGGTGGGGGTGGGAGGGACATATGGGGGTGGGAGGGCGGGGTTCTTGTTTTTGTTGTTTTTTTGTGAATCACTTTGAGCTACAATTTTTTTTTGTATGAAAAGTGTTATATAAATAAAATTGATTTGATTTGATTTGATTTAGAGTCATGTATTAAATATAATCAGGCAAGGCAATAATTAATACAGCAACTTCAAGGAGAGGGAGTTCCTTTGAGGACTAGAGACATACTGCAGAAGAATTCTTGTGAATTATCTTTTAAATTTTTATTTTTATTTTTTTGGGAGAACTGGGTATTCGTGGCGACTGTTTCACTAGATCTCTGGTCGCCGAGCAGCTGAATAGGGGAAATTGCCGCACGCGCTTCGTTCAAAGAGTAGCCTGATTCAAGTTCAAGCGAGGGTTTCTTTATTCCATGTCAACATTTTATCTTCAAGTTTCAAACATTAAAACAGGTGGTCCACAAACAGCATCACAATATTAAAAGGAGTATGACAAACAAATGCAAGACAAAGGCGTAAGCTCAAAGCACAAGGCATAAGCGGTCAGCAGAAGTAGGCTTTCCCCCATCACCCACTCACTACTAACTCACCTAAGACAGTGAACAGCTGATATTACGACTCCTTACTGCCACCAACACCACATGACCCAATCACTGAGCGTCATTACGTAAGTGCACCACAGCTCAGCCTACGCCTATCTCCTACATTCTGGCCCCTAATTATTACGGCACACAATAGTAATAATTACACATTCAACACCATAACCCAGAAGACACAACACACGACATGACATATTGATAAGACAATATACAACATTATTTAAAAAGGGGTCCATCAAAATCCACTTCTTTTCTTTCCTTTTCTTTTATCCCACCCCATTGTCACTCATAGGCCAGAGATTGCTAGCACTTAGCCTAGATATCGAGTCAGTCTGTGACCCATGTCTGGTCACGTTGTCATGTCACGTCAAACACATCACGTTCAGGTCGAGTCAAAGAGGTTGTCAAGGGTCAGAAGCCTCCTGAAGAAGGCATAACTTTGTGACAGGCCAGCATACGTGGTTGGTTGGGGTCTTAATCCAGGTCTACTCTTGAGGATTGACTCGACTTCACAAAGAGCTGTTTGCAGTCCTTCCTCATCCAAATGCTATGTCTGCAGAGTGGAGTTGAAGACCTTTCTGATGGAACGAATCAACTGCTCCCATGCTCCACCATGGTGCGATCCAGTAGGAGGGTTGAAGATCCATCTAACTCCCTTCAAAGATAACGCATCAGTGATTTTCTCCTGATTCCACTCTTCCATTGCACGTTTCAGCTCACGTTCTGCACCTACAAAGTTGGTGCCATTGTCAGAACGCAACTCTTGAACCTGGCCTCGTCTCGCAATGAAACGGCATAAGGCATTGATGAAAGAATCAATGTCAAGGGATGTGGCAACTTCAATATGCACAGCTCTTATCACCAGGCATGTGAAAATGACTCCATATCGCTTCACAAGACTTCTCCCACGCTTAACCTCAAATGGACCAAAATAGTCCACTCCTACAAAGCTAAAGGGAGGTTCATCAGGGGTTACTCTGCTTTCAGGCAAGTCAGCCATCTGCTGCTGACCTGCAGCTCCATGAAGCCGTCTACAGACCACACACTTTGCCACAATCTTCCTTATCAGGACTCCAGTACCAGGAATCCAGTATTTCTGATGTGGCCTTAAGAGAATGTGGTTCCGGCCACCATGACCCACTTCTTTATGGTGTAGTGTGTACTACCTTAATTTGATGTTGCATTCGTTGATAAAATGTCGGGGCACCACCTTCCTCAGCTAAGAAGGACTGCAGAAATTAACTGCTATAACGCTGATAAATACTAACGAATGGACTTAACAGTAAACCAGTCTGATAACCTGAAGTGTAAATTCTGGATACAGGGATCGTAGATATTCAGTTCAAAAGGACACCGTCTAACCAGGACTTAATCCAAAATATCATTTATTAAGCAGAATTGTGGATAATGGGTAATGTACCATGAATAATAACACAGAAGATGGGAGGTGATATGACAGAACACACAAGAAACTTATGGCAAAACAATGGTAAATAAATTGGCGATAGTGAGAGGCAGTCGAAAGGTAATAATGGGGACGTGAACGCAGAGTTAAGGGAATGAACGACTAATGGAGAGAATTTGGACGAATTGACCTACTCTTAACCTCACGGACCAACTCTTATTCAAACCCGCTTAGCGTGCCTACTTGGTTGCTGGCGTCTCGTTGTGCTCTGCTCCAAACTGACTCGAAGACGTTCCAGATGTTCGTCCGTGGCTCGATCTGCTTGGCGTTCTGGTGGAAGGCCCAGGTACCAAGATGACGAGCTGGTGCTGAATGGGGCGTCTCTGGAACTAGTTCTGCGGTGTTGGTTACAGATGCGGGACGGCTCCGGATGGTTGTGAACCGGACCAAGGATCAACAGCTGGCCGCAGGGTTTGGTTCGGTTGAGTCCGTGACGGATTATTTTAGACTGATAGTACAAATTAAGAGTCTCTTCGATGGCCGGTCGAAGAAGGCTACAAAATTAATATTACTTGCCTAAATTTACTGATGTTAAAAACAAAACGTTTGGCTAAAGAGAAAGTTAACTTTGAAGCTTACGACAAATTATAAGAATACGTCTTCTGAAGATAATTTATGCTACTCGGGATGGCTTGGAGTAGCTCGAAGACAAAAACTTAAGGAGCAAAACGACTGTGCAAAACTTAAGACAAAATTAAAGAAAAGAACTCAGCTGAGAGTAACCAGGCAAGACAAAAACTAAAACAAAACCTAACTAAACTAAACTTAAACTAAAAAAAACTTAAACGGAACTGAGTAACGCGCACTACACGCTGTTTTTTAAAGGTCGCTCCGGGGCGTGTCGAAAGGGCAGGCCATCGAATCACGTGAGACGGTCTGTGACGCGCGATCGCCTCAAGGAGCTGAACTAATCAATGATTCATACGAGGGGCTCATCTGCTTCTCACTATGGTCAATCACATATAATTTCAATGACAAAATTTCAATGACATTTCAATATTGTTCACAGCATGCATTAGACGCTTACTATGGTTGGGTGACAACATTAAATGGTAATCATGGTACAGTTTCATCTCAACATGTATAATGATTCAATGTATAACTAATGCACAAATAAAGATACAGGAATAAAGAAGGCAGGCTATAGTTGCCAAAAATGATTATCACGATTACGGTTACTTATCGATAAATGTGCCAAGTCAAGCATATTCAATCTGATGGTTAGGAAACTCTGGATGGCAGTATGGTTTTGTGGTGACAATTCAGACAAACTTTTATAAAACCGTTAAAATCACAACTTGGTCATACTTCAGGTCAGAGATACTGGGAAAACATCAATATTATGTGTACAACGAGTCCTGCAAGTTGAAAACATGAAAAGTTAAGTTTAACATAAAATCTGGTTATCTTGGAGTGTTGAGGAAAATCACACAAGCATACACAAGTTGCTTTAATGGATGTCCAGTTTACGACCCATCAGCATTTGCTGATGTTTGTGGATGTTCCTCTGGAGCCTGGCATTTGTCTCTCCAGACGGTTTTATTGTCTTGATCTCTCTTGGGGCTATCAGGAGAGAATTAGCATTGCCATGAGAAACATAGTGAGGAGAAGGTGAGGAGAAGGCCACCTTTGATGTTGAGGTGTCTGTGTCCCTGGCTTCCCTGAAAAGAAAACATGGAGGAGATGTCTCTTGTCCAGACATCTTGTCTCTCTTCGAAATCAGATTGCATTATAGGTAAACCAGATGGTCTACAATTCAATCAGTTGGCGGGTTTACACCTCCATTTCCCTTGAGTATCACCAGAAAAGGAGGGAAAGAAGGGGTCACTTAAAGGCCGGTTCTGCTACAATGGATATGCTGTAACATATACCTTACCTTACCTTTTTCTCTGACAGCACTTGATTATTTCCATGTCAGCGTCTTCAGTCTCTCCCACTGAAAGAATCCCACAGCAGGGCTCAACACTGCGATGAGCTCCCTCATACTGAGTGACATCAGATGCAGACGGAGTGGATGCCTTGTTTTTTCTATGTTGCAAGAGCAATGTCTTGAATCTCAGGATCCAGCCCATCACCCTATTAAGGCGGGTCCATGAAGAGGCACGATTAATCAGACAGGTCAACACATCATCGGCATGTGCTTGTGAAACATTAATAGCAGCAGACACTTTAACTTCAGGATCTTGTTGTGATAGTTCCTTCAAGCTATCTGGGTTGACAGGCCCTTCACTCTCTGGCTGCATGAGAAATGCAGGACCAGATATCAATACATTGTCACATAACAATGACTCAGCCCTAGTACCTCTAGAGGCAAGGTCAGCGGGGTTACGTCTTGTATTCACATATCTCCACTGGGAGGCTCTGGAAGCCTTGAGAATCTCTGACACCCGGTTTGCAACAAAAACACGAAACCTGGAGGTTTTGTTGTTTATGTATTTTAGTATAGACGTACTGTCTGTCCAAAACACTGAGTCCAGGAGAGGTAGCCTTAGCTCCCTCCTCCACAGTTTGTCCATACGAACCGCTACCACAGCCGCCATCAATGTGTGTTTCCAATTGACTGTTATGCAGGAGCAGGTAGGTCACAGCACCATAACCCTTGCATCTGCAAAGTGGTGCAAGTGAGCAGTGATTGTCTCACCAAAGTCAGGAGGTTTCAAACACTGATGCTGATGCTGTTCAACAGGTGTAGCTCTTCCACCCACCCTTTCCACTCTTCAGCGTCATCCCATCCTATCACCCTCTGGCACAGGTCTTGTAGGATTCTCTTGGCCATAACGACAACAGGGGCAAGGAACCCCAGAGGGTCATAGAAGGAGCTGACTGTGGAAAGGATCCCCCTACAGGTCAATGGTCTGTCTGGGATTGATATGCAGAACTTAAATGCATCTGACTGCACACACCACCGCACTCCCAGCGCTCGCTCAACAGGTAAGCTGTCACAATCCAGGTCCAGGGGCCTCATTTATAAAACTTGCTTACGCACAAAACGGGGCTTGAAAGTTGCGTACGCAACTTCCTACGCAAAGGTTGTGATTTATAAAAATAAACAGCATGAGAATGTGCGCACAGGTACGGCAACTTTGATGCTTGCGTACGAACATTTTGGAGACAGGGGGAACTGGCGGTGCAGATGGTGAGGTGGTGAATTGAAGCCAGATTGATCTCATACATTTAATGTCATCACATATCAGACTAATAGACCCGCGTAATCATAAACACCCAAGTCTGCAGTGTTATAGATGTGTTCCTTTAGTGAGCCATGAGGCCAACTACTATATGCACAATGCTCATATATCATACTTCCATCTTCAAATGATACAGAGCGGTGGATGGCACTGATGGATTAGTATTAATTGTGACAAGGTGTGTAACAATCATTCAATTTGCTGAGTAAGCATATAAATAGTGTGGTGACACTTGTGCGTAATGCTGCACAATGGATGCGCTGGCACTGCTGGAAGATCACGCAAATGGTAGGATCAGGATGGAGAGAAGTTTTAGGGACCACGGAGATTTCCTGGCCCGTGATGATGACTGGCTAATAAGCCGATTTAGATTCCCTAGAGTGGTGCTCTTGGATCTATGTGCTGAACTGGACCCAGTGTTAGATAGACCCACCCGCCGGAACCGCCCCATCCCGTACCAAGGACCGAGGCTATCTCGGTGTCCAGTGGTGTGGGCTCGGGTGCGCCCTTGCCCCCACCAGTGGCAGATACGCTTCCACAGTGCCATGCCACTTTCTTCTTGGCCTCCGCCTTTACATCCGACCACTTCTTTTTAATTTCTGCCACAGAACACTCTGTGGCACTGGAACTATTCACTGCGGTGACGACGTGCTGCCACTCATTTTTTTTTTTTTATTTTATTTGTGACGCCATTGCTGTGACCACCAAACAAAATATCCTTTCTGGCCTCCACCTCAACTACAAGCACCTCAATTTCAGTCTCCGTAAAATTTCTTTTTCTTTTCTCTGCCATGATTGAACGTAAAATGCCATTGATCAGCAGGCATATTTATATGCAAAGACATTCATGAGGTACTTTGCATTGACCATTCATGGTAAAATGTGGGTGTGTCGGGGGCGGGATGTGAGGTGAATCCACCTGCGCAATCTTCCAGGTGGAGTGTGATTTATAAAGGGAAAATTGCGTGCAGGTGGGAGTACGCACGGTTTTATAAATCCGAATTCTTTTTGGCGTACGCCATTTTCAGCTTTTGGGCGTACGCACACTTTTAGTGTGGATTCTACGCAATGTTTTATAAATGAGGCCCCAGGTCTTTAACTTCCTTTGCATTCTCTTCCTCAGGTGTCACTGCCAACACACTGCGGCTATTACTTACCCACTTGGTTAAGTGGAAGCCCCCCTTAGCACAGATGGCTCCAAGATCTGTATAAAGTGAGATGGTTTCCCCTTCAGAGGCTACGGAACTCAATCAATCATCCACATAGAAACTATGCAAGATGGTGTCAATCACCTGCTGGCTGAAGTGTGCTTTGTTGTCCTCAGCACATTTGCGTAGAGCATAGTTGGCACAGCTCGGAGAAGATGTTGCCCCAAACAAATGGACGATCATCCTGTATACTTCCATTCTCTGACTTAAGTTACCATTGGGCCACCAGAGAAATCTTAACAGGTCAGTATCCTCCTCTGACACACGCACCTGGTGAAACATGGCTTCAATGTCAGACATTAAAAAAACAGGCTCTTTTCTAAACCTGGTCAGCACACCCAACAATGCATTTGTTAAGTCAGGGCCGCTCAGGAGCTGAGTATTGAGAGACACACCTTGAAATGATGCCGCACAGTCGAAGACGACCTGGATTTTTCCCTTGGTAGGATGGTAAACCCCATGGTGTGGGATATACCAAACCTTGCCATCCTTACGCTCTAGATCTGTGGCTGGCACTCTTTGTGCGTATCCTCTGGATATGAGATCGTTCATTCAGTGTAATCTCTCTGGAAGTCTGGGTCTCTGGCAAACCTTTTCCTCAAGCTTAAAGCGCATTGTTCCGCAATTGCACAGTTGTCAGGCATTCTTATTTCTCGCCTTTTCAAAGGTAAGGCAATGCTGTAGTGCCCATCACTCAGGGACACAGTCTCACTAGCCAACTCCAAGAACTTAGAATCTTCTCTTGATAGCCCTGGCTGCTCATCATGGGAATTCTCAGGGAAGTCCTTCCTGAATTGCTGTTTCCAGAGCTCATCAAGCGTAACAACAGAAATTCTATTGGCAGTGGCTGTTGACGGATACCCTGGCCTTTTACAGCATTCTCTGTCAAGTGGCCCATTCACAGTCCAACCAAGGACAGTCCTAATAGCAAAGGGTCCATCATCCACACTCCGAATGACCTCCAAAGGTTCCAAGGCCCTGGGCATGTTCATGCCAATCAAAAGCTCCACTTGTGCATCTATCTTGGGCAGATGAACATGTTTTAGGTGTGGCCAGTCCTCCAAGTCCTGCTGTGTTGGAATATGGCACGTGTTGACAAGCATTCTATACTGAGTGAAGAGATCAGGCATGTCACAATAGACATCACTGACCAATCCAGCTACTTCCAGGGGGGTATTCCAGGTAGGAGGTTCAACAAACTCTGAGTTTATCTCTGAACTCTGAGTTGACTTACTCTGAAATGGGAAACTCTGAGTATCCAGTTCCAGAACAGCTGATCTGAGTTAGTTCAATCTACTCTGAGTATGTTAACCTTGAGTTGCACGCATGCACAACCACTATAAAAAGCCATCATCAATAGAGCCCGTAAGTTTGAATGTACTATTCCATTGACTAAACATTTAACTGTACTTAAGATCGTGGCATACAGTTATGAATATAAGTAGGAATAAAATAAAATCCAACAGTGGAGAAAGAAGCAGCTAAAAATGAAATATAAAAACATCATTCAAAAAGGTAAGGCATATTTTGCTCGGCTATGATTGTACCTCACTTTGATTTCAATTTTATTTTTTAATTGACTTAGGCTATTAAACAAAGTAAATATTAATTCAGTGGTGACTTCAAGTAGTAATTTAAACCCCTAACAACATGTTGTTTTAACATGTCATATCACTTAATACCCCACTTAGTAGATAACACTTGATAAAATGTTTACACATTTTTATTTTATATGTATTGAGGTCATTTAAAATGTGACAGTGTGTCCATGAACACTTAATAAAATACTAATTTAAAAAAAGATTAACATTTGAGTTCTGCTCAGCCAACAGAGCAAAGGCAGAGGCCCGAAAAACGGGTGGAGGGCCAAATCCACCACCAAAGTTTTCTGAAACAGTATCTTTTCCTTCATCACAGGAGGATGATGATGATGATAAAACACTGTCTGCTGCCACAGGGAGAGATCCAGAGAGGCCTACTGAAAGTGTAGGCGGATGTCAAGCGCGAAACGCCGAAATGGATGTGAACAAGATTCTGAATAGAAAGTTTAGTTTCAAAAAGTTGCCAGATGGGTCGACTGACAAGACCAAAGTTTGGACAGAGGCATATGGATACCGCAACTAAAAACAAGCTTACTGCAGCCATAGCCAAGTAATGTTCATTCTTTCTGGAGAGAAATGAGAGGCTGCGTTGATAAGCCACTGGTGAATAAACAGAAGAGCATTATAGTCTGACTGCTTGTATGTTCCAAGGAAACTTAAGAAAGGAAAGTTTAAGCCATGGTTTAACTGCACTATAGGCTGAGTCCTAGTTTACAATGATGTGCACTTTGTAACTTTATCTTGTATCACCCTGTTTTGATCCTTTAGAAAGGGCTGTTGAAGGGGCTTTTTTGTAACCAAGCATTTATTTTTTTTGTCATCTGTTTATTGACAGTGTTAAAATGTGTGAGATTTAATTCATTCAAATGTGAATGACTGCTCAAAGTGAGAATGTTAGTGTGAAATATAACATATAAGGAATTGTGTAAAACCAAGGGCGAATTTATTAATAAAAAGGGAAACAGAAAACGCGCTCAACGAGCAGATGATAAACAAACAAAAGACACACTCAAACGGAGTGGATGAACAGAAGGAGCACCGACGAAGCGGGTATGACACGAGGCATGCGTGGAAGCGGCAGGCAGACACTGAAACAAAGAAAAACACTGCACACTTAGTGGCTGGAAAACAATGGACAAAAAAATTACGAATCTCTGAGCAAGAGAGGAAGACAAAAAGACTTATACTTAAGAACCAAACGACAAATGGAGTATGAGGATAATCCGGCAAAGAGGAGAGGTCTGCATGCTTCTTAAATACTCCACACAATGAGGAAGTGTGCTTCC
The DNA here is from genome assembly GCF_039877785.1 of Chaetodon trifascialis. Taxonomy (NCBI): domain Eukaryota; kingdom Metazoa; phylum Chordata; class Actinopteri; order Chaetodontiformes; family Chaetodontidae; genus Chaetodon; species Chaetodon trifascialis. Next base: position 25,767,893 of record NC_092063.1, read on the forward strand.
AGGTGAGTGCAGGGGGCGGAGCTGGCTGCAGGTAAGGGGATGCCCAGCCATGCCAACAGGGGTGAACAGACAGAACACACATGGGGTGCTTTTCATTCCATAAATTGGTCTCCTAGTCTCCTCCACTCGCTTCCTCCCCTCGCCTCTTAGCCCAGCGAAGACATGAAAGAGGGATGCGAGGAAGAGATGTGAGGACATAGGCGACGAAACTCCAAAATGAAAAATCCTCACTCCACAGCGTCAGTCCGAAGCGACGTCAATTACTGATGACGTTTACCTTCTCCCGCCATGATTCAAACATGCACCACATTTGACACGCCCCTTAAATAATAAAAGACTTCCGCGTAGGCCACACCGGTGTATCCTCACTCTGATCTCCCTCAGAAGCCTCCTCTCTCCCCGCTCCTCATCTCCTTCAGGTGCATTTAAGCAATTGGAAGATCCTTCATCATGGCGGAGGGGAAACAACTTCCGGGTCGACGAAGGAGATAGGAGACGAGGAGGCACAATTCAATGAAATGAAAAGCACCCAGGGAGAGACAAGAAGCATCCTATCCACTTCTCCATTTTGATAACAGTATTAAAATGATAATTAATGGGACATTTAGAATAGATAAAAATGTGCGATTAATTTACGATTAATCGCGAGTTAACTATGACATTTATGCGATTAATCGCGATTAAATATTTTAATCAATTGACAGCACTAGTCTTAATATTATGTATAGCTACTGGCAGTGCTCTGTCCATTCACATTCCTTTACATTCTGGAGTGGAATTTGGAGTTTGACATGTACACTGAAGTGATCAGCACAGATAATGGACAAACAACTAGCACATTCTTGTCCTTCAACACAATGACTGGCATCACCAGGAGGAGGGTCCATAAATTTCCACAGCGCAGCTTGACACAGTCAGATTTTTGGTCAATACCATGTTAAATCTGTATGTAGAACTGTAGGATTTAAATGTCGTCCATAAGTTTCCCAGTTACCAGTGAAGGAGTTGTATAGAGTCGACCTCATGAAGGGTATAGAGAAAAGTGAAAAGGAAATTGCCTATGGATCGCCAGATTAGAAAAACAGACCTTGAAATTCTATTAATGGGATGCCAGTTGAGGTGGATGCACTTCACAGCTGAAATATGTTAATGGATGGAACTATATTACAAACCCTAACTGCTGCTTTTGTACTTTTAGGGAATAAACAAGACCAAACCACATGTGAATTTGTCATTATTTGACTGTTTTAATCAAAAGTAGTTTCTGCTGTTTAGGTCCCTTACAGCCCTTCCATCCTGGATGTCTGCAGGGTGGATGGGATGGTCATCCTCAGGGTCATTCATTTGTACAGCAGGGTGTTGCTCTCCTCTAATAGTTACAATATTATGAAGAACAACACATGCCACAATGATGTCACATGCCCTCTCTGGGGTGACCCTGAGCTTACGCAGGCACTGGAACTGGGATTTCAGTATACCTATGGCCATCTCAACCCGGGCTCCAGTCCTGCAGTGGGCCACATTAAAACATTGTTGGGGCCCAGGCTCAGGGTCAGGATAAGGGGTCAACGGAGTGGGCTGGCATGGATAGCCTCGACCCCCCAGTAGGTAGCCATCAAGCACTCCTGTAATTATTGAGGACACATTTGAGTGCATTAAAAAGGAGACAAAGAACATTTGTACAAAGTTTTAGCTTCCTTGCACGTGCAAATCTGTTGCTCAGACTCAGTGTTGGGTAATAATAACATTACTTTTTTCAGTAACTAGTAGTGTAAGGCATTACTTGTTTGAAAATGGTAATATTATTACAGTTTTCCCGAGCTAGTTACTTGCGTTACATTTGCCAGTAGCACCTTCATCACACACAACGCACACAACACAGAGAACAGAAGGGAAGGGGAGGGGGCGTGAATGGAACAGTGATTGGTCTGGGTTTGGCATGAGGTATCATTTACCATCACCGATTGGTCGACACCCGGCAGCCGGCAGCAGAGCGGCACCCGCAAAGACAGATTGGAAAAAATGGAAGTGTCAACAACGGCAAGCTCTTTTTCAGAGGGAGGTTCCCAGCAGCAGAAAGCTAGTTTCGACAGGTGGAGATTCAGTCATTATTTTGAGCTTGTTGCGAAGCGATGGAGTGACATGAACGAGCAGCCCCGCAAGCAGCAAAAACTTTCATTTGAACATAAAGTACTACCAACATCAAAATCCGAGATAAATAATCTTGTTGCCTCGTACATAGTAGAAGAAATGTTACCTCTTTCCACCGTCGAATCGTTGTCTTTTCGAAAGATAATCAGCAAAATACCGATAGCAGGGGGAGAGTAATTATAGAGTAATTAAGAAAAAAAATGTAACTAGTAATGTAACTAGTAATATAACTAGTTACTTTCTCCAGGGAGTAATAAAGTAATGTAAGGCATTACTATTTTTGAGAGTAATAGGTAATATGTAATATATTACTTTTTTGAATAACTAGCCCCAACACTGCTCAGACTACACTCCCAGTAGATCTAGGAGTCATGTACAGAGCGAGGCCACTTGGCTTCTACATTCGTAATGATGTAGGCTGCATCACATATGATCTTCACAGTGCAGAGAATGACATGAGTTACAGTGTATTGTAATGTATACATTTTCATGTACATAATTTTTAAGACGGTAAGTCATAAACCTGGACATTGATGCTCTGAAAGGGTTTTCTATTCACATAGTCCCTTTTGTTTTCTGCAGGCGCAGTAACAGGAATTTGTGTCCCATCTGTGCATCCTATTACATTTGGAAGCCCTGCAAAATGACAGCTAATTAAGCTACAGAACCCACTCTGAGGTCGCAGCAGAATGTATATCATAATTTAAAATAAAAGAATATATGATTTCTACATCAGTCAACAGTCACTACCATCATTGGTAACAGGCGTTTCAGTGCAAGGATCAGTTTCCTCACAGCTCTACACACTGTTTCTGAAGTGCTCTGCATCCTCAATATTGTACAAAAAACTACTGTTTGCAAAAAGAAAAACCTAGCGCTATGCGTAAAATTTTCTGTGATGTGAGCGCACGCCCGCGGTGTGTGAGGTTGGTGATGTATGGCCGGAGAATGTCATCGAGATAAATTCTACCGTTTGATGAAATGACAGGACATCTAATCTGGGTCGGAAGATTCTCTCACGACGTAAAGCGTTTCGAATCAGTTGGGCTTCACGCCAGCTCTCAGCGCAGCAGACACACACGCATTAAGACAGAGAAAAAGCAATTTTCTGCCTCTGCACTGGTCTCACATTTAGGCTAATACTGAGAGAACGGTAGCTCCTATCAGAAAAAAACACAGACCGTCATCGCGGTAAAGACTTCCTGAATGATTCGGTGTGATTTCGGTGTTTCTAAAGTCAATATTTCGCAGACACTTGCGAGTTTAAAACAGGGGTCCGTTCTGCTTCTCTCAGAAAATCTTTGTATTGGTGTCAATGAGGAGCAGAGACAGACATGGCCGCACTTAGAGGCTGCTAATTCAAATTCTGTATGTCTCTCAGATTTTTCGAGCACATTGTGAGAGACAGAACAAATTTGTCTACAAACTTGGAAAAAATCATGCATGTAGGGCATAAATTGTGGCTGGGAGGAGTGTGGAAAAAATCTGTTTTTTTTTCGGCTCTCTCCCACTCTGACTGATGACATCACCCACTCTGACACGAATATTCTGTGCAATACACGCCCATTATAATCTCAACATTTCTCCAGCAGCTGCTAACTCCTGAAGGTCACTTAATGAGTCATGAGGAATTCTTTCATAAATATAACTTTCCTGTGTTGCTTAAAGAATTTATTCAGGTTGTAGGATCTGTTCCAGATGGCTCTGTTTGTTTGTGTAGAGGTGTTACTGCTCATGATGTGTCGGTTACAAACCCTGTTAAAACCCCTTGTGAAAAAATTTGCTTCTCATCCTCTCATACAAATAATAATCGTGTCATTCGTTCATTGTTTCAGAGCAAGTTTACTCCAAAGCCATATGTTATTATTTATTGGAATTCTCTCCACAAAAATATACCTTGGTCAAAAGTTTGGTTGTTGCCACACAAGTATTTGATTACCAACAAAATTAGAGAGATTTCTTTTAAAATTCTGCACAAAAATTACCCTACAAAGTATTTAATGAAAAAGTTTAGAGCTGATATTGATACCAATTGTTCATTTTGTTCAGCTCACCCTGAAACTGTGCCACATCTTTTCTGGCACTGTGATCTCACTACGAAACTATGGAAGGATGTAGCAAGGTTTATCTGTGACAAACATGCAAATTTTGTATTGTTTCATGCATGTTATTTTTCGTGTTTTTGTAAAAAAGAAAGATGACAATGAAAAAAATCAATGTTATAAATCTAATTAAATCTAAGTTTTTCATTCATAAATGTAAGTTTATCAATCAAAAACCTCTTTTTTCAGTCTTTTATGGTTGTAAAATACAGTAAGTCTGAGATTAAATGTATAGTCATATCAAAAATAAATAATAAATGGCAGAAATGATGGGATAGAGGGAGTAAGGGTAGACACCTCTATAGTATTCAAAAGAAAGTTGGAGAAATGAAAGAAAGTCATAGGAGCAGAAAAGAAGACATAATATCCAGGATGAGATTAGGTCATACTGGCCTCAACAGTACACTATACATCATAAACAAACATGCTACAGGGAACTGTGAATACTGTGGATTACAGGAAACAGTGGAGCATGTATTCTTACATTGTCCAAGGTACCAACAACAGAGACAAACACTCAAAACAGCACTCCAAAGAAATCAACAAGTATGACTGAGCTATTAAGGAGGAATTCAGGAGATGTTGGGTACAGGGCTAAATTTGGGTTTTTACAGAGCACAGGGGTTATTATTAGGATGTGATGTAGAATTACAAGCTATCCTGCTCCACACTCCAGTCCAGAAGGTGGCGGTAATGCACCTAACAGTTGTTTGCCAAACGCCATAAAACAACTTAAGAAGAAGAACTTGCGCTATGCTAACAACAAAGTGGACAGAAGGTACGAAGTTCAGCGAACTTGAGTATTCTTTTAGTCTATAGGAACATACACCAACCATATGTCGTAGCATAACTTTGCAGCCTCGGGTGTTTTAGGTTACATTAGGTATAAATTAAACTCAGGCTCAGAGTCATATCAGTAACTAGTTGCCTTCTTGTCAGTCCTTTTTGCACTATACTGTCGTGACGACTCCTCTGATGGTCCATGAGCCATGGAGGCTCCGTCCTTTCATGTACCTGCGGATAAAGACGGACCGCTATGGGGGACGGACAGGAGAGACTCCAGCCGGGATGCAGAGTCTGACCCCGCTCGAGACATAAAGACACATTTTCGCGTCTGTCGCTTCATTGTGGAGACAGGTAAAAGCTAATTCGCGGAGCGGTGCTAACAGTTCGTCTACTCAGGATAAAGAATGTACTGTGAGAGCCCATTTCTGGCCGAAAAAACAAAGATGTAAAGCTATGCACGATGATAAACGCAGTTATGGTGAAATTGGGAGTTGCTTTGTCAGAATTATGAGATAGTAACTCTGAAATCCTGACTTGCTATCTTACAATTTTGACTTATGGCTTATGTCAGTTTTGACTTAAGCAGGAGTAGGTCAGCATTTGGACTTCTCTTATAATTTTGACATACCATCTCGTAAATTTGACCAATGAAGTGTTTTTTGTTTGTTTGTTTGTTTGTTCTTTGTTGTTTTTTGTCATGTCTGATTTTGCGTTTTTTTATTTCTTGTCTAGCTGAAAATTGACTTCTATAATAGTGAGATACATGGTGTGCTGCTAGAAATTTGGAAATCCTCATCAGCTAGTGCCCTGAAATGTTCCTCTCTGTCTTATAGAGTACACATCATTTGTATGCGCAGTTTTCTTAACTCTTTAAGTGTTCAGTTAAATTCACCACCCATCTGATCCACCAAGCAGCACTTCTAGCTTTTGCCTCTACCCCAGTGCTGTTAAAAAGAGAGTTGCAGCACTCCCTCAGACATGTGTTGGAGTGGTTGCTGAAGTAACATATCATGGAGCAACAGACTGCTCAGCACTGAACCCCATTCATCTTCAGTTTGTCCCAAGCACACTTACTGGTGAGTTGATTAAATGAATTTTTGACATTTTAACACATTAGCTGACATCTCATGAAACCACTTAGTTCATGTTTATTGTAAAATATCAGCTTGTTAGAGTCGAATTGCAGTTGCACTAATGTGAGCAACTCATCACAAGCTACCAAAACCAGATGTCAGTTGGCGTACAATTACCTTAAATTCACTGCAGTTATTGGCACATACAAAGTTTATATTGGGTTATTAGATTTGTTGTTAAAGTGAGCATCACTTAGTTTTGACTGTATCAGTACACCTGATCACAATGAATGATAGCTCACTGAACCAGATAACATGGTTAGCTTGTATATAGTGAGGCTGTTTCTTGGTTCATTCAGTCATTGAACACATCATTTGTTCACATTAGATCATCAGTGATGGGTGATAAGATCAGTAGCATAAAAGTGGATGATACAGAAATGAAAGAAAGATATACTGGTGATTCCAGGCTTCTCTGAAAGAAGCACATGTACACTGCTCCTTAGGGGACGCTTTGAATGTTCAAAGAATAAAGTTAGAATCACTGGTGTGATATCTTTGTCTCATCCATCAGCCTCATGTGTAAAGAAATGTAAACACCTGAAACTAGAATATCTCTCAGTAAACAGGGCAATTTAATGAGCTGAAAATGTACCCAGCTTTAACTGGATGGAAACAATAACGAATCAGTTTTACGTGTACATGAAGATGTTGTTGCGTGCAGCTTAAAGAGAATGTTTCGATGTACTTGTTGGAACAGCATCACGTTTCTTGAATTATCATTTCATTTTACATTATCTCAAGCCAGCTATTTTCTCTCTTTAGGTGTTTGGTCAGCCTACAGGTGTGAGGTTGAGTTACAATGGTTAAAGTGGAGACTTTCAGCTTTAGCATGAGGGTATTCATTATTCAATCATCAAATTCAAAGAATCTGCAACCAAGTACTAAATGTGACCATTTTATTTAGGTTTATAGGAACTTGTCCAATAACTTGTGGTCCTCTGAAACTCGGTCTGTCAAATGGCTGTAATTACTACATGGTTCTGTTGATGTATCTGAAAATACAATTTTGTTTTGTTCTGTTTTTATTTTAATTATTTTTTGGGCTTTTCAGCCTTTATGATAGAGAGACAGCTGAAGGTACGACAGGAAAGGGGGCAGAGAGGGAACGACACGCAGCAAATGAGCCGCAGGTGGGAGTCGAACCTGCAGCCACTGCAGAGGACTGACAGCCTCACCAACTGAGCTATAGGGGTGCCCCAATACCCACAAATTTAAGAGGAGAGTTTACACTTGAAGTCCACAGTCAGTATTTCATTTCAGGTTCTGTATAGCTTCACGTTCTTTATATTGCTTTTATATATATATTTCTTCTCTTTCTTTCTTTTCTAATTTCATTCTAATTCTATAATTCTATCTTGTATGGAGCACTGCTACAAAAACAATTTCCCCTCGGGGATCAATAAAGGAATCCTGAATCCTGTACTGGACTACAGAGACTAACAGATCAGCTAATGTCTAAACACTGACTGTAGGTGTGCACTCTCACATCTGTAATGCCAACCTCATGGAAATGTTTGGGAAACACTGGCTTCAGTGTGTATTTATGTCCTTCAGTGAACACTGTGTCGTCTTTCTTTACCTCTCTCAGTTCTCTCCAGCAGCAACAGGCTGGACTGGAGTCAGGACCCGGTCTCCTCTGGGTCTATGACATGGTCTGCTTCTAGCAGAGGAATGCTCTCATCAGATCATTCAAGGACCAGTAGCATTACTGGTGGTGTTTTTGCTGTCATTGTGTGGATCAGCAGTTGACTCTGTGATTCTTGTGTGAGTGTCTGGAAATGTTTGGAGCAGTGATCATTCAGTGAAGTCCATTTAGCTCTCACAGTCAGCTGTCCACATCTCCTTTTCTTCCCACTGTTGTGGTGGAAGAATGTAATGGCTATTGTGAACACCTGTGTGTCTTTGGCCTGCTTTCCGCCATCTTTCTCTACCTGGAGGAGCAAAAAAAAACAAAAAACTTATCTACTCTCTCTCTGGATATAGTCAAATGTTTTGTTGGATGCAGCTGGTTGTTTTGTCTATTTCACACTGATTGACCAAAGGCTCCGTTATACACAGTTGATTGTTTACTTTTGTGCATTTTGGTGGAAGAAGATTGTGTTGATATCAAGCATGTAAGACATTCTGAGCTATAATCAAGCCAGTCTGGGTCCAGAACTCTGAATTGCTGCCCAGATTTTTTTCGCAGATTAAAATGGTAATTAAAATGATACGGCAACTCTGTGTGATTATCAGACTCACACTTATTCAATAAATGTATAGATCTGTAATAGATCACAGTCGACGGCATTATGTATGAATGAATCTGAAAGATTATGAAACGCTAGATTTGATTTGGAAGTGTGTTTGCTCTTCCTTACACAGGAGTGAAGCTTGGTATGCGTTCAGTGCCTGTGGCCACGGCGTGTGTATTGTACCACCGTTTCTTTGAACGTGTCAACACGAGAGCATATGAACCCTACTTGGTGGCCATGAGCTGTGTGTACCTCGCTGGAAAAGTGGAGGAGCAGCACATCAGGACTCGTGACATCATCAACGTAAGCCACAGGTAATATGCCAGGTCAGGAGTGGATATTCCCTACAGAATACACTGCTCTATAGCCATGTTTATGCCATACTGTTGAAAGCAAAAATACTTCATGTAGTCTCAACAAACTGTTTTAAAGTAAACAATTTGACATCATTGAAGTCATAAGAAAGATGGCAGATATAAAGCTCTCACATGTGAGCATAGACAGCTCTTAGATGCTGAATGTTACTGGATAACTGAAGGGTTTTGTTTTGACTTTTCAGTCTGGCAATCATTGATTTTCATCACAGAGCTAAAAAAAAATCACTGCAAATGAATTTCCAAAGCTGTAATTGATGTATTCACATTACCAGTTTTGTCCAATCATTAGTCCAAAACCCAGATAAAATCTGTTTGCTATCATAGAGGACAAAAGAAAGCGTAAGTAAACTTTTTATTTAGATTTTTTTGGCATTTTAGCTGAATGATAAACTTAAGACAAGGTGCTTCCACATTAATTCCATTTTTGACTTTACATGATACTGAGTGAATATATCTTTATTGATCAACCTATTTCCTCAGTTATTAGATGAATCATTAGGTGTACAGAATATCAAACAATAGGGAAAAATATCCACCACAGTTTCCCAGTGGCCAAGGTGACGTACTTGTACCCACATATTGTATATTCACTCAGACAAAAGCACCAAATGATCACATTTGGGAAGCTCGGAAAAGTGAATCTTCAAAATCACTTCACCAAAAATTGATGATCAGAATATTATTACTTATTGAATTATAATTTTTTGTAACTAATTGTTTGAAATCAGGTTTCATGGGGCTGTGTTCAAGCTGTTCAAACCTTGCACTTTTTCTCCTCTATGTTAGCTTAAAAGTTGAGCTTGATTGTATTTGATACTTGAAACAGCCGTCAATCAGTCTCTTACCAGCGTCTTCTGCAGCTTTTGAATGTATCTCAGTCTTTATCAGCAGATAGTCACTTGGAACTAGGATTGGGCGGTAATAAGGTATCCCGCGGTATCTAAAAATAGCAACGGTATCAGTTTCATTACCGTCATTAAAAACAAATGCTGCGCATATAGGTCTATAGGGGTCTAACATAATTGTAGCATCATCATAACAAAAATGAAGTCCACTCTGTTCAATGTATCTGGTTGAATTTTTGCTTCAGAAAAAGGTGACTGTGCAAGAGTACATGCTACAAAATGAAGCTGAGCAGTTTTACAGATGTTTTAACTCAGGTATGTCCAGGCGCTCATATGGGCAGAGTACCGTTATTTCGTCCAAGCACACGGAGAAACTCCTCTGTTGAAAACAGTTTTTCTGCCTTTTCTCTGCTTGCTATTAAACAGTAAAATAACACTTCGGGCTGCTCAGCAGAGTCCTCTGTGAGCGCTCTGCTCATTCATGAGAGGGAGCGGTGAAACTAACTGCGTGGTTACGCCGTTCAATAGCTCAGCGACCCGCCCACATTCACCATAGAAACACCAATGACGATCCAGAAGGAATCAACCCCAGAGATAGGTTATCACATGAAGAGCGCTCCCTCCACTAGAAACCCCCTCCTCTTTATGTAAACAACCAGGACCTTCGTGATTGATCTCAAACTATCACAGAGTCATAGGAGGAGACATTAGCAGCGTTTTTTCGGGCTGGAATATAACTTTTGACCCCAAAAACAGCAAAGATAAAACATACTTTATGATTTAGCAAAGTTTTTTTTCTGCTACTCTTCGGCTGCTAGCTCACAGAGTTTTCGTCGCACAGTGAGGAGGCAGACATCTTCGTGATCATCAGACTGTCTGCTTTCATATGATACCGGGCTTTTGTGGTCTGCGTGAAGTGGTGAAATCAGCAGGTGCGGTACCTTTGACGTGCGCTAGTTTCGTGCTTTCATTACATGCACATATAATTACACATATTGCACATATTTCGTGGGGTATGAATTATGTTTCGTTTGGGTGCCAATGCTTGGTAGATGCTTTTCCCCGTCATTCTGGTATGCTACAAGTTAGGACTGGTGCTTCTACGCGTGAGCATTGACCATCTGAACTGTGCACATGTCAGGCTGCCCTGCAAAGTGATTTTTAATTAGTCACGGTAATACTGTATACCCCCGGAAAATGTGGGGAAAGTTTGACGGTATCAAAATTTGGATACCGCCCAACTCTACTTGGAACATGACCTTGCTTTACACTACAACTGAAATGATTAGGTGATTAATCCATGAGCCGAACATAGATGAGCAACAATATTGATAATCGATTAGTCATTGAAATGATTTTTCATTTTGTGGATTGGCTGCTTGTCTTGTTCATAGAATTGTAATTTGAATGTCTTTGAGTTTTCGACTGTTAGGTGAGTAATGAAAATACTTTAAAGTGTGCCACTCTACTTTACACCTCTTGGTAAAATGAGACAACTTTGCATGTGTTTGGTACACATGGTGTATCTGTCATCGAATGTTTCTGCAAGAGTTGAACTTAACTGGTCAAAGTGGCCGATAAATAAACGACAGTATGAGTTTTCAGACACGACAGTACAGTTAAATGCAGATCATCATCAAGTGGCTCAGAAAACTGGGAATGGTTAATTGAGAGTTTTACAGCAGGTTGTTTTGAAAAGAGTCAATTTTTTTTTGTCTTCTTCTCTTCACCTTCCCTCTCCTTCCGTTCCTCCCTCGTAGGTATTTCAACAGTGGCAGCGCTCCTCTAGAATGTGACAAGGAGTTCTGGGACCTGAGGGACAGTGTGGTGCAGTGTGAGCTCCTCATCCTCCGACAGCTCAACTTCCACGTCTCCTTTGAACACCCTCACAAGGTAGATGTGTGCATTTGTGTGTTTGTGCACGTAAACCTGTCCCCCCTAATTACAGTTGAATCTCCTTGTCTGTCGCTGTTACTGTCTGATGTTGTCATAGTTGTCCCAATGTGTTTGTATGTACAGCTGTTGTATCATCTGGGTTGAAGTGATTGTGAACTGGGTCTGTGATTGGCTGGTCATCTTTGCTCACATTTATTTGTTGCCTAAATCAAAACAGATTGAAGTGGTGTTTGTCTCATTTATAGAATACATGATGTGCATGATTGGATTGTGTTTTTCTTTCTGTCTCTTCCCCTCCAGTATTTACTTCACTACCTGTTGTCTGTGAGGTCGCTCGTGAACCGCCATGCCTGGTCTCGAACCCCCGTTGCTGAGACTTCTTGGGCGTTGCTTAGAGACTGTTACCATGGGGCCATGTGCATCCGCCACATACCCCAACACATCGCCATAGCAATACTGTACCTGGCTCTGAACAGCTATGGAGTGGAGCTACCTGTTGGGGAGAGAGAGTGGTGGCAGGTGTGTGTTTGCTGCAAAGTGTTAATTAGACACTGAAGAGAGGTGACTGAACAAAAAGCAGACCAGCAGAGGAGGCTATGTATGTGTGTACATTTATTAATCTGGGTATAGAATGGGGCATAATGCCACTTTATGTAAAAATAAGATAAAACGTTATTAATCCCACACCGGGGAAATGAAATTGTAACAGACAGCAAAGATTAAAAGAGAGAAATAGAAAGATCAAAAGGACAATAAAAAAGGATACAGATTAAAAAATACAGATCAACAATATATATGAACATTATATACCCCCCCCCCCCCCCCAATTTTATTTGTATAGCACCAAATCACAACAGAAGTTGTCTCAGGACACTTTCCTTACACAGCTGGTAAAGGCCGAGCTCTTTTATCTTCAGAGACCCAACAATTCCCCCATGAGCAATCACTTGGCGACAGTGGCGAGGAAAAACTTGCTTTTAACAGGCAGAAACCTCAGGCAGAACCAGGCTCTGGGTGGGCGGCCATCTGCCTCGACAAGAGTATAAGAATACTGTTGCCATGAAAAATACTACTGCCAATATAAAGTTATGGCAAACGATTGCAAACACATGACTCATCCAGCAGGCACGGAGCAACATTACCATTCAGTTTGATTCATGTCTCTGGCCTCATGATTGTAATTCCAAAATTCACTTGGTTAAAATGTAATTTGATGAGTAAGCACTTATGGCAGTTGAACTGTCAGTTGAAGAGTAAAAGATGGAGGCAGTTAATCAGTCATTTAAGCTGTACAGAAATGACAGCGGAACTGTGAATGACTGAAGTGAAGTGATCGTTGAGGTGTGCCCTGTTCATTAGTTGGAGTGTCAGCTGATGTGTAGAGGCTGAAAGCGGTTAAACTGTCAGTTGAAGAGTAAAGGTGCTTTCAGACAGAGATGTTCTTGCATTTAGAATCTGCAGCAGCAGGGTACAGCTCCACCATGGAGCTACCAGCTCCCTCCATACCATTCTGATTATCTTAAAATAGAGGAAATGGTTAGCAGTTTGACAACAAATAGCAGGTTTTGCTATGAGTATAATTTATGTTGTTTATTGTCCTTTACCAGATAATCAGACTGTGATGATGATTTTGCTGCTGTTGAAGAGCTGTATCATTCAGGAAACTCAGATACAGTAAAATCAGTTCATGTATTGTCTCCCTCATTGTAGTTTCTGTAGTTGCAATAGCCACACAAGCCGAGGTGGCAAGTTGAAAAAGTTGAACCACTTTAAACACAGCAAACAGTCCACAGTAAACCCAAAACAAATGGGAAACATTATATATCGCATTTGGCTTGGGAGCACCATGGGATCCCCCAAGAGGAGCTGTAAAATGTTGTTGGGAAGAGATGTGGACTACCTTGCTTAGCATGGTGCCACTGTGAAGTGGCACAAAGTGAGTGGTTTAATGGATATATGTAATTTAAAGGGTTAATTAGCAAGTGAACACTGCCAGCATAGAAATCATGGCTACTTCTGCTGAGTGACTGTGGGCTTGTTTTATATAAAAGTTGCTTGAAAAATATTATTGTTGCCAAGTAGTTTTGTCTAATTTTGAAACACCATTGTTTTTTTTTAAAACGTACTCCATGAAATGCAGAATCCATATTGAAAGAAAAACTTTGGGTGGGACATAGTCCAGTAAGCAATCATTGTACTGCATAGCAATGGATCAGAAGACTCTGTAATGTGAAGGGTGTTGCTCATGGAGACGAACCCACAAAGAATTATAACCTGTGTCTGCCCTCATTACAGATGTTTTTGGTAGCTGCAGACTGCTGCTGCTGTTTTCAGTGAAAAAGCTCTGATAACTGTACATTACCTGTCAGGGCAAAGTTGGCAACTTGCTGCTTTAGTGGTGAATAGTAGTGGTGAATTTAGGAGCTAAAGAGCCAGATATATCCCTTAGGAGTCAGCAGAGAGCAAAATGAAGCTAAAAGAAAGTCAGTATTGGACTTACGTTCGTCAGGTGCAATTACTCATACTATGTTGCTAAAGTGCTATTGTTGTTCCATGTCTGCTTGATGTGTAAATAGGACACTGTGCCAACAAGTTAATATTGACTTGAAAGATGGTAATATGTCAATGTCATGTTTAGAGCTTGTTTCTATTGCCACCGAGTGGCCAAAAATAGAATTTGCAGGCCAATGTTGAAGCCTCAAGGGATGGTTTACAAAAATCAGTTTTTTCATTTACCCCTAGTGGTATCTAGGCATGCAGTTTGGGTTTGCCCAGTTTTTTAGATGTGGGTTTCTTCCTCCATTCCAATACAATTTCATGTGTCCTACTGAAAGCACTGAAAAACAACATATAAAAAAACTCTTTTTAGTGCATGACTCTTTAAGGCCCAGTCTACTCTGATTTGTCAGCCCTCACAGGCCTGAGAAGGCACTGCCCACCTTCTGTCTCCATCAGCTCTTCTGGTGTTTTATGTAACCACAGCTGTGCTGGGCACATGGCTGAGGGTGGTGAGTGTATAGTCGTGACATCACAACCTTACAGAAATCCTAAAAGCTTGTTTAAACTAGTTTCTGAATACGTGCTTTTTGCATTTCTCAATGAATTGAGAGTTTTCATACTTACACAGTATTTATGTAGTAGCACAAAAGATATGGAAATCTTGCTAAACTCCGAGTCTAAAATAAGACCTAGGTTACCTGTGTTTTTATTGTTATTACATAACTAGACTAGAGGAGAGATTTGCTCCATGGGTATCATGTATATAGTAAATAAGAGGGGACTCAGAACGGAGCCCTGGGGGACCTCACACATTAGAAAGGAATATGAGCCTGTAGAAAGCAGTTATTGGTGACCTTGATCAGAGTAGTCCCTCTACACAGTCACAGTGCTTTGTAGAGAGCGAGTTTTCAAAAGATGATTGTAGTTCATAGTAGCATTGTAGATAGTATTGTGAAGAGAGTTGGGTGATTTTGAAAGTGCAACAGTGCCTTCTAGAGTTTACGAAGAGATATCACTCTAGTCAGTTGATGCTGAAGGTTAGAATGAGTCATCGTCAAGCTCTTTGAATTCTGTGTTCGTTTGCTACCGAACCTCCATCCTGTTGGCATTCTATCTCACATTTACACAAGTGAAATTGAATGCGTGTGCAGTATAAACATTGGTCAATAAGGCTACTTTTATGAAGTGACGGACACAAAGAGCTGCAGTCTTATACAGGTGTCCCCTGCTTTTATGGTCATGCCAGCAGCAACCCTCTGGCTTTGTAACATTGTGCACTTAAGCCAAAGTGACATTACCACCTGACCATCCAGCTCTAGCTAGTCTTCAAAGCAGACGTACCTCTTATAAGTGTTAAGTGTTATTTGATTGAATTTCTTTTGTCAGTTTTGCAAATTCGGTCTCTTTTGTTAGCACTTTGTTTTTTTTTAAGTCACTATATCCAAATGCAAATTGGAAAAGTCAGGATTTGTTACAGTTTTCTGCTTCAGTCCTCAAGGCAATAAAATCTAGGTCGTTTGGAATATTGTGTGGACCTTTGATGTCCACTGCTTATTGAGGCCAGGTGTGGAGCTGACGACTGTGCTGTGTGCTCGTGTTTGTGTGTGTAGGTGCTGTGTGAGGATGTGACCAAAGCAGACATTGACGCAGTGATCTCTGACCTTCTTCAACTCTATGACATGGAGGCCAAGTGTATCTGAAGGACACACCTACAAGACCCGCATGTGGAAGACACACAAGAGTTGTGCGTGTGCGCACGATGTGAATATGTGTGCCTGTGCATATATTGCTTTCTGCTTGTAAGTGTCAGGGTTCAGGTGTGTGTATGACAGAGAGGAACAGCTTGTATTGCCCCAGTTAGTCTGTGAGCTGTGACATAAACACACCTGCACTACCGACTCCTGCCACCCTGGGGAGACATTTTTCTTTCTAGTCGTTGATTCGTCAGTACTGCAGAATACTTATGAGCTCTGGAATCCATCATTAGCACCAGGTCTCTGAAACACATCCCACACCTTAGCACCTGAAATCTTTTCACACTCCACGTGTAACGTGTTTCAACAACAAATACCAGTGTATGTATTTGATGGGATGGGAAAGTTCATCATCTAGTTATAAATAATTCAATCAATAATTCCAACAAATAGGAAAAAATGCATGAGCAATGACTACAGTGATACTTATTATGGCATTACCCTAACATGTTTCTGCATTAGGGTAATACTGGTAATAAACATGTAATTGAGGTTAAGTCTTGATTGTCTCATTAGAACCCAGACCACCTCGCTGCATAAGTCTGCATGGAACAAGAAAACATTTATTTTCTGTACCAGATATCAGTATACATCCTAAGGTTTTAAGATGGAGAGCTCATCGTGGCATTGTAATTATTGTTTATTACTGTATAAAGTAATCCTATGTGATTGCATTAATTGGCTTTATGACCTCTTCATAACAAGTGTTGATATATCATGGTGATTATAGTGGTGGCTTAAGTGGCCCTCAGTGTATTAACTGTTGTTTGTTTTGCAATACTGCCATTTCCAGAGATCTTCTCATGAATTAGTTAAAAGATGGTTTGTAATTTTTTTCCATGTACTTACAATACTTACAAGTTTACTCTGTGTATCAAAACCTGATATGTCTTCTTCCTCTGTGCCATAGAGCTCCATTGATGTCCAAAACCTATTAAAACAAATCAAAACACATTGCACCATGTTCCTTTTCATGGACAAATGCATTCCAGTTCCTTTTCTTCAGTCCCACGTGCACTGTCCTGCTACCCTAAATACATTGTTTCCTCCCGTTTGAATAACTTTTGTTAAACATGAGAGTGCCCAGCTGTTTTGGGAAATAATTGAGCTTTTATTTATTTATTTATTTAAAATAATAATTCACTCTTACTTGTGAGCTCTTTTTATGAAAGAAATTTCATAGATAAAACACAGCATAACTGTGAGCATAAACCACCTGGAGAGGCCATTTTTCTGGTAATCACCAAATTCACCATCTGTCCTTTAATTGATGTTACTTTCTTGCTCCCAATGATTCACTGCAAAGTACAGTATAATTCTTGCTTGGAGTAATGATATTAGAGATGAAATAATGGAGACAGAGTGAAAAAGAAAAAGTTTACAGATGTTTACGGTATATTACTCCATCCCAGAGCGGTGCGTTGGCTCTAAGGGGGACAGAGACAATTTGATTGTTCATGGAAATGTCCTCTTAACAAAGACATGAAAAATCATGTGGTTTGTGTTTCTTGCATTATTGACTATGAGTTTTAATTCACATTGTTTATTTCCTATTGTCCATAACTTTAGGAGTAAGAAAAAGGTTAAAAGGCCCTTCAAGTTTGCGATAAGAAAAGGAATATTCACAGTAAAAGGAAAGTGTAATGGAAAGATGTTGGCATCTTTCATGAACTTCTGAGAATTAATCTTGAAAATGTTACATTTTTCTGAGGTTCACTTGTAGATAAACTCAAAATTGCCCTTCTGTGAACACACCAGTGTGAAACAGTGTGACAGCCCAGGGCAAAAAGGCCAGATAGCTGAGAGGTAGTCCCAACTGTATATGATTAGCCTATGTGGAGTGTGAAAACAAAGTGAGTGTTGAGGTGACTTGAGGACACCTTGTCCTGATTTTTTAATAGTGAGACTGTTTTGGGGCAATGTTAACAAGGATACGTAATGCTGCCAGCCATATGAGTGGTGCAGACTCAGCCATCACTGCTGTTTATCATCCGAAAAATTGTTGTTATGTGGATGTGCTAAGATATAGGAGTACTGTTAGTGGTGCTGATGATGCTTTAATTTCCATCTTTAGTATACGTAACTTTTTTTTAGAAGAGGAGTATTTGGCTTACTTTCCTTTTCATATTTATCTTGTGAAATCAGATCTGCCTCTTTTCTTTGTGTGTGTCCACGGTGAAGGAGTCATAGTCACATGATCAACTCTGACACATCTGAGTCTCTCCTTCTGCTTTTTCCTCTCTCTCTTATGGAAGCTCATAAGGGACTATGTTAAAATGAAAAATGAAATTCCACAATAGTGTTGTAATTTTCCATTTAGTCACTGACATTTCATTTTCAAAGACACCCTGATCTAAAATGGACAGTGCAATATGCAAAACAGCACAGCCAGTCTATTGCATTTACATGTACGTGTCATCGGGCTCTAAAGTGCACAAAATCACAGTGAAAATTCAAATTTCAAACAACTTGAAAATGAATACAGCATTTGACGTTTCATTTTCAAAACCTTAGAAAAAACTGGAGTTGGGGGAGAGTGACTGATGAGAAGGGAGAGAATGTGTCAGGAAGAGGAATATTCCTTGACACAAGACATTATTAGGGTTCATGCAATGTCTCTTATCCCTTGGGCAGAGACAGAATGTATGAAGAGGAGAGCAAAAATTGAATTTTTACCCAATTAACACATATAAAAATGGAAAACTATAATGCTATTGTGGAATCACATTTTCACTTTCGAGTTTGCACTGTCATTTTAATATAGTCTCCTATGGGCTTCCATACTCCCTTCTTGCTCTCCTCTTCATACATTCTGTCTCTGTTCAAGACATTGCGTGCATCCCAATAACATCACGTGTCAAGCAATATTCCTCTTCCTGACACATTCTCTCCCTTCTCATCTGTCACTCTCCCCCAACTCCAGTTTTTTTTCCCCTCCTTCATATAGCTGCTGGGAAAAATCTGCCTGTCATTCTCTTAGCTGCTCTTCATTTGCTCCATTCCTGTCATCCCCTCTCCACCCTTTTCTTTATCTTCATCTCTTTTGCCCTCCATCTCCTTGTCTCCCTTTCTCACCCTCTCACACCTCTGTGCTCTTCCTTGTAGCCCCCACACCTTTCCTCTTTCCTCTTCTGTGTCTCACCCCTTCTCTCTCCTCTTCCCTCTGTCTCCCGAATGTTTTATTAATAATGGAGAGGGTGCATGTTCAGCCAGACTTCATGAATTAACCATCAGATGGGAAGGAGTACTGTGGGAAGGAGACTGAGGAGCAGGGAAAATGAGTGTGACATGGATGGATTAGAGGTAGAGGGGTTGAAGAGAGGGGAATGTAGAATAAAGAGGGACAGGTGAAGAGGAAAAGAAGGTGAAGAGGGGAAATTGCAAGTAAAAGAGAGCAGCTTATCTTTGTACCACACTTCAATACTTGTAGCCTGCTCTGATCACCTCTCCTCTAAACTGTATGCTTCTGATCTGCTTACACATCACTTCAGCCTTTACTCTCGCCTTGAGGGGAAGTCAGAAGGTCACACACATGACCATCTGTGTGTGCACATCTCCGGGTGCACGTGTGTTTATATCAAAATGACAGTTTTGGATATTAATGTTATGTCAGGGCTGCAGTCTATGAGCTGAGTGCCCTTGAGCTGATAAAAGGTCAGCCTCAGACCTATTAGACATCAACCAATTACTCCTAAACTCTCTAAATGCCTAATGCATAGACAATACATTTAAGAGAGCAAGATTGTGTGTGTGTGTGTGTGTGTGTGTGTGTGTGTGTGTGTGTGTGTGTGTGTGTGTGTGTGTGTGTGTGTGTGTGTGTGTGTGTGTGTGTGCGCGTGTGCGTGTGTGCTTGTGTCTCTGAGAGAAAGAGAGCAGTCTCGTTACCTTTGTAAACAGTGAGATGAAAAGATGGATGGATCAGCACACAGACAAAGCTTTCACACTCAGTCAAAAGTCTATCAAGACCTTTCAAGTTGTACTGTTTGTTACTTTTGTCAAACTTTGTCTGTTAAAGCTCCTGAAAAGATGTTTTCACACCTAAGGTACGTCTGTATGACAACAGATATTATAAAAGTAAAACTCAGAAAGGTTCAGTAGAAAACATCTTTAGTTATCATTTATTAAGACTTAACAACACTAGCTGGCCTGTGAGGTTGTACATAGAACAGCAGTGTGCTGAGCTAAATGCTACCGTCAGCATGCTAATATACTGATGTTTACAAGGCAGGAGCGTGCCTATGTTCCCACTGCCCTGTGTTTTCAAAATTAGGCCCTATGTTCCCACAGTTTCTACATTTCTAATTTGGTAGCCAATTACACCCAACCTATTATCCAGTAGCAATGGACTACAGATGGAATGTGGCTTTTAGCTGAATCTGGTGCATCCATCGCTTTGTTTATTACAAACATTAAATGTAAGTGCAACCTAAGAGGGAGAAGGAACGTAAAACAACCAAATTTTCATACTATATTGAAAAGTATTTGCATATCAGTCTATGGAGTGAAACTGCCGATTAGTTTACCAGTGGATATTAAAGAGAGTAAAAGTGTTGTCCATTTGAAAATGAAATTTAAAAATAAAATATCTGGAAAATATAGAATATTATTTTTCTTTTTTCTATTTTGTTAGATATTTGTTTGCGTGTAGACTCACAAGTTATGTAGATACATTATGTATGTACATATTTATGTTCGTGGGTACATGTGCGTATGTATGTATATATGTATGCAGGTACATATGAATGTGTGTGTGTGTGTGTGTGTGTGTGTGTGTGTGTGTGTGTGTGTGTGTGTGTGTGTGTGTGTATGTATGTATGTAGGCATGTATATGCATATACAGTATGTAGCATGTGATTGTACTACATGTATATACAGTACCGCATGCGTATTTGTACTTATCCAGTTTTGTTTGTGTGACTTAAGGAAATGAAAATAAGAGTTCAGCATCTATGAACTCTGCTTCAGATGAAACCCTTTTCCATCAGCTTATTTTATTTTTTCTTGTAATGATTGTGATTGTGACGATTTCTGCTACTGCTGATCGAAATAAAATTACTCATTCATTTATTTACTCATTCACTCATTCATTCATTCATTCATTCATTCATTCATTCATTCATTCATTCATTCATTCATTCATTTACTATAAAGTGCTTCCAAAAATCTTTTGGGATGATAGGGCTTAAATTGAAAGGAAATGTAGGAACACAAGACCTAATTTTAAAAATGTCCTAGAAATGTGGGAACACAGGGCTGTGGGACCATTGGGCTGTGGGAACATAGGGCTGACCCCTAGGAACTAACTAACTGTTGCTAATCAGCAGTAAAATCAAAGTACAGTGGTGGACGATGGGAATTTCATCAGTTTTTGCAAGTATTTGGTCATAAACCAAAGTACTGGACAAATTTAAAAAATGGCCTGATTATGGTGCTGGGCCTTAAAAATTATGGCATAACATAAGTGATTATAATTCATCCTTGGGAACATTAATCATGACAATCCAATAACTGTTGAGATATTTCACTAAAAACTATAAAAATTCAACCTCAAGGTGGAAAAGTCAGGGATTCACTAAAGCTAGTAGGATTCACCATCTGGAGATCTTGAATGAATTTCATGGCAATCCCTCCGATAGCTGATGAGATATCTGTCTGTATCAAAGCGGTGGACTGACATTGCCATCCCATGCAGCTAGTATGGTTAAAAACTCTAATCTGCTTTATTAGGACTGTGTGGGTGTGGCTTAATCTGATTTGATTGACAGTGGCCTGGCAACACCAGTTAACAATCATACAACTGTCACACATTTTAGTTCAAATGTTGCTAAACTTTGCTGGACATTGCCTTATTCCAAATAAGTCCAAACTCCAAGAATCCCCCAAAAAACTGAAAGAAAGCTAATATCCAGTATTCAATGTTCAGAGTTAAACCATCTCCCAAATATGGTGGATGTGTATGTAGGTCCTGCAGGCCGGCGCTGCTTCAGTCCAAAATGTTTTGAACGTAGCTCCGAATATCTCAGCTATTCTAATGTAACAGAGCGGAACTTAACATGGAGTGTCAGAGGAAGGGGGAGAACATAATGCTGCACATAACAAGATGCATACAGGCCATGGATGTAGCTATTCTAAGATCAGTAAAGTTATTATTACAGTGAGTTGTCTCCAGTGATTTTTCTCCACCTTTCAACAAAGATTGGTCCATAATGAAACTCTACAGGGAAGCTTGGTTGTTAAAAGCTTTTCCTGTAAACTTGTTGTTGCGTGACATTTAAGGATTGTGGAGGGAACAATTCTGAGTGTTGCAGTTTGCAGTATGCTAATTATGGGAAAATAGTTTACTGGGAAAAAAATGTGTTGGCTATCTCAAAATGTTTACAATTTGCAAATTATCATGTTGTCTTAAATCAGAAGGAAAAGATAAAGTGTTTTTAGAGTTTAAATTAAAAGATATCTCCTACCTACAGCATGTGACACCTCATAATAAAGGACATGGATCTGATAAACATCCTGTGGGACTAATAAGTTTTTTTTAATGTTTAGGTCATAGTGATTATATATTAAACCACAGAGGGAGGATGGAACATCAAGAAACAAGAAATTGTTGTACCATAGAATTTTCTTGGCATACAGACTCCTGGTGACCTACAGGGACATGAAGAGGTCAGGACTTCTGATCCTTTGATTATTGTAAAAAACATAATAACCATAATCTTTATAACTCTTTATTCCTTTTTGATTAAAGAAATTGCATCATTTGAATTCCTCTACCCTGTCTTGTTTTAAAGAATGGATTGCATTGACATGTAAAAAGGCTTCATTATGAACAGGTTACATATAGACTGTAATATTTTTAATGGGATATGAGGCCTGTATCTCTCAATGTCGGATCTGAGATTTATGTATATATTATCTGTTTATGGCAATTACAGTGGGGGTGATGATCATTCTCTCCTGACTATGCATCTGATCTACAGCCTATCTTTTGGACTTTATCTAGTCACATTGATCACCACCTGCATTTAAATACTATCTCGAATTCAACTGATAACCCAGAGGGACTAATGTCTAGTTTCTGGTGATCAATATGGGCTATTTACTGGGTACATGGTGCTGTTGTTATATTCAAAGTCTGCTTGTTAAGTCTGGGGACATCAGGTCTTTCCACTATGTAGCCACAGTCCACAAGGTTTGTTTTTAAGCCATGCTAGGAGTGTTGCTAGGACTAGCGAGCAATGTCAGTCTGTTGGTCCACCCCTTTGGTTCAGAAATATATTCTCACAACTATTGGATCAGTTGCCATTTGATTTTGTACAGATATTCATGATGCCCAGAGGATGAATCTCAATGACTTTGATGATCACCTGACACTACCAGAAGGTTAAAGTTTTTACTTATCCTATGAAACAGAAAATTTGGTGCAGCGACACTACAAGGCTTTTTGGCTTTTAGTGAAATGTCTCAACAATTATTAGACAGATTGGTGCTACATTGTGTATATACTTTCATGTCCCTCTCAGGATGAGGTAGTGAAGATTACTGTACACCTGCTCTACCACTGCACCACTGTGAGCACATTGGCATGTTGACATTAAATTTAGCCTCTCCCCTCTTGCTCTTGTAAGGGGAGCTGCTGACCGTTTTACTCACCATCACAGTAGATTCACTGTGTGTTGCTTGTTTTATAGTCAGAGTTTGTCATGTCAGAAAGGCTGTTTATGTTATGATATTAGTGAACAGGTTCTTATTGTGTTTTGCTGGTAATGTAATGTATATGTATATATACGTATACATATACTGTATATGTATTTTGCTGATATTCCTGTTAACTGTAGAAGCAGAGTAAGGGTTTCACAGGGCACAACTTCACCTACTTCCAAGGTACATGGAGAGAGCAAAAAGTCCCAGATGAAAGCCACAAACCAAAACATTTTAATCTGACAGTTAATGACAGTTAGCACTATGTATTTATGTGACTTGGCCACTAATCTTTTTCCAGATGAAGTCATTGAAAGGAGAAGGGGACATTTTTTCTTTATATTTGTAGTAATCCTAAAACAGATTAGAGCTCATCCACAAAAGAAAGTTTGTCTGATTTTTTTCTTGTATGTGCCTCTGGGAGATGGTGTGGAACAGTTAAAGATAAGAAGAGTGAAAGATAAAATCAGTAACAAAGCTTTTCATCAAGATGTGTGCGTGTGTGTGTGTGTGTGTGTGTGTGTGTGTGTGTGTGTGTGTGTGTGTGTGTGTGTGCGACAGGCAAGTCTGTGGTCCATCTCCCTGCAGTGTAGAGGATATCTATTAATAAGTTCATCTGATTCATCTATAAATACATTTCTCCTCTTTCTCCTCACAGTGGCTCGCTGCATAACAAGCTTTGACAGTAGCCACTTGGGTAAGGCCATGCATGTGGATGGGGGATGTGGGTGTGAGGAGCTGGTGTGTCTTCGTTTGTGTGTGTGTTGGCTGCATGAAATGTAAGCATGATTCTATGTTCTTCATCACTAGGGTGTGCTAACGCAGCAGAAAGGGCCTCCGGCCTCTGATTGGTCTTACAGGGCAGAAAAGGAAGGGTCTGCTGCTTCTAAACACATTGGTCAACACTGCTCTTTGACTGGGCTCCACAGTGTCCTCTCCAGGTATAGGAAATGTATAGTCTTTGTACTGCACTTCACAGAGTTCACTTGTCAACAATGGAGTCTAGAAAGTTTGAGATTCAGTTGGAGGCACTCTCTGTCTCTTCAGCGGCTATCACTGCATACACACAGTATCCCTTTCTCTTCATGGCAGAAGAACTGCTGTTGCTGCCTCTAGAAATGTAAAACTCATCTCCTCCTGTGCTGCAGAGGACCTCTCCCAGAACCAGACACTGAATGTTTACAACAGCAAGAAGAAAAATTGGAACGAACCAGATACATGTTGAATGTTACATGTATTCACCCATCAAGGAAAGGGGCAAAACAAGCATTTCTATAAATGTCGCAGGTCTGAATACTGTTAACATGAAGACATAAAAATGTGATAATTTGTTTGTCCTTTTTGAGGAATACTCAACTGAAAACAGCACAAAGACAATATATTTAATGTTTGATCTCATCAGCTCCATTGATTTTTGTAAATGTATGATTAATCTGAATTTGATGTTTCAAACAAGTTGGGACAGGAGCAGCTAAAGACTGGGAAAGATGTGGAATGCTCCAAAAACACCTGTTTGGAACATTGCACAGGTAAACATGTTGATTGTAACAGGTGATAGTATCATGATTGGGTATGAAAGGAGCATCCTGAAAACGCTCAGCCGTTCACAAGCGAGGATGGAGAGAGGTTCACCACTTTGTGAACACATGATTGGATAAAGGAGATTCATACATGGGCTCAGGAACACTTTGGAAAACTGTTATCAGGAAACAGTTCGCCTGCAAATGATTACATTCTGTTTTAATTCTGTTTCACACAGAATCACAGTTTTTTTGGGGGGGGGGGGGGTGGAATCAGGGTTGTCAGTACATTGTACATTGTACAATTCTGAGGTACTATTTCTAGTTTATGCTACTTTATAATTCTATGCTACATTCTAGAAGGAAATATTGTACTTTTCAATCCACACATTTACTTGACAGATGTAGTTATTATTTACTTCTTACATAAATAACACATGATAACCTTAAACCAGGGCCTCCCAACATTTATGATTGGACCCTTTATTAAAAAAAGCAGATTATTGCTCACATTTTGGCTGTCAGTGAACCAAAGAGATGTTTCCCCTCTCAACTGCTTTGGTTGCTGGTTTGGTTGGTTGTTTCATTTACATTTTTTTTTTTTTTCATCAAATTATTTTTCTTATTTTTAATGTTTTACTGTTATTATCAATTGGGGTTTATTCTCCATCTTATTTTACATTCATTTTTTACCCTGTTTTTATTTTCATTCTGTCTCTTTCATGTGAATCATTTGGTGCATGTTTTATCATTATTGTTACTACTTGTGTTTCCCCCCCACACACATGCAAACCTGCTTTCTTAAATAACTCTGGTTTAAACATTGCACTCAATGTATTTGCATGGGAAAGAAAGGACATACAGCTCAATAAGGACAAACAATAAAAAAGCAAAACAAACAAAGACTCTAACAAAATATATGAAATAAACAATATATACAAATAATAATGAGACAATAATAATAAGTATTACTTTGTTTTGATAGTTAAAGCACATTTTGCTGATAATGTTTTTACTGTACTTTTGCTCATACCATGGAAAGATGACTTATTTTAATTAGAGGTCCTCCTTATACAGTGTTTAATTACCTGCTGTACAGTATGTACTTGCTTTAAGACTTTTCCCATGGATGTTATCTTTCATTCTATATCTATATTTGGGTAGCATGTGTCCTGTTTTTTATGTAACAAAGCATAGTCAAAAAGTGAGATTACAAGTTTTCGTCCCTTCATAATTTTCCCTTGCTGCAGTCACAAATCTTTTGATCCCATCTATTCATTTGCTTTCCATTTTTTGTCTACTGTATAAAACTGTTTCCATCAGAATGTTAATCCTATTTTCTTTTCATCTCCTCTTAACTGTTCCATCTTCTTCCAAGCTAAATAAATTATATGTTGCATACTGCATAAAGATCCATTTTATTGGATGCTGGAAAGCGTTTGGAGATTGAAAGAAATGGGCACTATTGTGGTTTAGGCCTTTTGAATTAATATTATTTTTTTGGGGGGGGGGGGGGGGGGGGTGAGCCCTTATGATAGAGAGACAGCTGAAGGTACGACAGGAACGACAGGTGACGACACGCAGGAAATGAGCCGCAGGTGGGAGTCGAACCTGAATTAATGTTCTTAATGTAATGGCACAATTGCAATTCAAGCAGTGTATTCAGTCAGGATTTGGTTTTGTTGTCTGAGTTTGTGCTTGCATTGGGGTCATCTGCATATCGGTGTTTGGATTTTTAAAAGACGGAGCAATATCAACTGATAATACACCCCCCCCCCCCCAAAAAAAGAAAAAGTCCACTGCGGTGTGGCTGTTGCGTCATCACGCCGCCGAGTAGGTGGGAGGGGGTGACGTAGCAGACCCCCTCCCCTTCCCCCCTCCATCGCTCGGTTCCTCTAGCGGATGCTGCGACCGAGCTCCTGTGTGCGCGAGCGCTCGCAGCGGCTCAACCCCACCTCCTCCTCCTCCTCCTCCTCCAAAGATGTCGCATGAGCTTCTCCTCTCGTCACAGCGTTTCTTTTCTTTTTTTCTTCACTTTTTCTCCCAGTGCCCTTAACGGTTAACCGAATTCGGTCAAATTAGCAGCTCTCACCGCCGGGAGCAGCTAGCCGACATCTAGGCGCACAGACTGCCCCCCCTCCCCACAACGGAGGTGTTTAAACCCTCAACCCGGCGCATCCTCTCTTGCTCTCTCTCTGTCTCTCTCTCTCCTCAACCGCCGCAGAACTCCGCCGACCAACCCTCAGGTGACCGCGCGGAGCGGAATATTCATCAGCACCGTCGTCTTTCATCCCTCCATCCCCTCGGACTTCAGGCTGCTGCCGCAACCCCGGTCCCCCTGTATCCTTTCATCCGGTTTGGGATATTCGCCGCTCCACGCATTCGCAGATTAACGGGGATTCTGCCTCCCCGCCCGCGCGCTGATGCTGATGTCCTTGAGCTCGGCCTGCACGGTGAGTCGGTGAGTCCGTGCGTGCCTGTGTGCGTGACTGTTATTTATCCAGGGCGCTCGAGCGCCGTTTTTATAAGGGAAGATGTGTTGCTTGCACTGATTCATTAATGGTACAGGGATGTTTTTAACGGACTTCAGAATGTTAGACGGGGCCTAATGTGGAATTTGTCATCACAGGCCTTACACAGCTACATTAATAGCCCATACAGTATGGTATACCACCGTATCCTTGCAAGCAGCGCTACATTATAAGGCAGTATGTGTGAATGCGTGTGCGCGTGCACGCGTGAATGCGCTTGCGCGTGTGTAGAGCTCATGATACATACCATCCATCCATCTCTTCGTGTCCTGTGTCAGTTGATGAAGGGCTCTTTCTTGCCTCTTGGTTTTCTTGGGCGCAAATATGTATCAGGCTGTAGGCTATTGGGTATCACTTGCGTTGTTTGTCTCGGTTACGGCGCGTCGCACCTGCAGCGCTGAGCTTCGGGGGTGACGGTTTGATCTGGCAATGATCTCTGGCCAGAGGGACCTTCACAAGCCTCCCGGCGCAGGGTGGATGTGAGTTGGGCACAACGGCCGGCGGTGGCCGGGCCGGTAACCTTGCGGAGGGAAATAGGGTAGGCAAGTGGCGCACTACAGGCTCCACGCTCTTTCTCCTTGCATTTTAGTAGGCGTACAGTGTGGTTTCCCAGCATTAATCAGGACCTCCTCTTGTTGCCATATATGTATTGAGGATGAGGATGAGCTGAGGGATGGAGCTCAGGCACGTCTGAAGGTGACCAGGAAAGGTCGTTTGTGTGGCAAACACTCTGTTGCATGGGGCCATTCCATCCAAGAAATAAGTGTGTGAGTGTGTGTAGCTTTGGGTGGGGGTGGACAGTGGCTCATGTGGGAGGGACATGGGACACTGTGGGTGCGAGAAGGTGTGTGTCTGTGCATGTCTGTGAAATGTAAGAGAGATGGATACATGTCAAAGAGAACATCAATCAGTCTTAACCAGGACTTTCTTTCTTTTTCTCCAAGTACGAACCTATGCCCCCCACCAGCCCATCCCTAACCCCCCTTGAAATTGTCACCATCATCATCCTCGTCATTGCCAGCATCATCCAGTTGCTTTATTGTGTTCTACAGTAATGCAGATATCTGTGCCCTGTTGGCGGCCCACCTTTAATGGCTCCAGCCATTGACTGTGTCGAATTCTAAGTGTGCTATTCCCGCTGGGCATTACAGAAGTGTGTGACTGGCTCCAAGCCAGCAACAGCAGGCAGCAGCCCAGATACAGGGGCTCTGCCAAAGGTGACCCTTCAGGTGCCTGTCGTAAAGTAGAACTGCAGGTGCACAGGTGGACCACAGGCTAGCCTGTGTAGGCGGTGAGGCAAGATACTGACAAGTTCTCTCTCTCTCGCTCTCTCTCTCTCTGTCTCTCGCTCTCTCTCTCTCTCTCTTTCTCTCTCTCTCACACACACACACACACACACACACACACACACACACACACACACACACACAGAGTAATGTGAACACAGTCACCTAGAATGGCAACTGTGCACAGAAGTACAAACATGAACACATGAGTGCACACGTGTGTTTAGTCATACGTGCTCAAGTGTGTGAGTATGTAGCCTGGGTTGCCCCATCCAGCATACACACACACACAAACGTATGCACACACGCACTCAGAGTCACAAAGCGTATGAGGCCCTGTTGGCCTGGAATCAGATCCTGCGAGGACCCTCTCTCCTGTGTCTTCCTCACTCTGTACCCCTCTCAACCTTGTTGCTGCCGCAATAAAGAGAAAATACCCGAGGGAAAAGAGTGGCCACAAAAAAACAATCAAATTGCTCTGACCCTCTGAGGGATGGTGGAGAAGCAGGGCTAGCATTCAGCATAAATGGGCCAGCCACTGAGGACTGTGGTGACCTTTTATCTGACTCTTTTCATGTTCAAACACATTTTCAGCCAGGACAGCCCCATCTCTCCCTCTCTCACATTCATTTTGAAAGCACTGTGGTGTATGACACATTTGTGTGTCTCATGACAGAAATCATTTAAGTGATGTCTCTGAGCATGAGTGTTATTGTCTATGTGTGTTTACTGTACATTCATGATGCTTGCATCCTGAGGCTTAAGTGGACTGGTGTGTGTGTGTGTGTGTGTGTGTGTGTGTGTGTGTGTGTGTGTGTGTGTGTGTGTGTGTGTGTGTGTAATAGTTAGAAGCCGTAACAAAGTGGTTTGGTTTTTTGGTATCGTTTTTTTTTTGTTTGTTTGTTTGTTTGTTTTGTTTTGTTTTTTTTGCAATTTATGTAATGCAGGCTCACATGTGCACGCCCATACACATGTGCTCTTTTTACATCAAAGCTCTGAAACAAACAGAAAGACACGGTCAGAGTTAGTTGCAATAGTTGGGAGGCTGAACTGAGGAGCTTTTTCTTGCATGAGTGTTATAAAATCAGACAGAATCAGTGAGTAAGAGACCAGGCTGGGAAGAAAATGCGCGACTGGCTGAGTAAATAAATGATTGCAGTAGCAGGAAGCAGATAGACAGAGAGAGCAACAAAATGAGGGAGCCAAGAGATGGGAAGTAAAGAGAAAGGTAAAACAAGAAACAAGAAATGAGAGACCACAAGACAAGGCATACAAAAAACAGACCGTAAACCCATATACTTTAGATAGAATAGATAGATAGATGGGAGAGCACGCAAATAAGAAAAGATGGAGAGCGAGACGTAGCTTCAAAGGCAGAGCAGGGTGACTCAGTCATAAACTAACACTCTCAGTCAGGAGTGAGGCATGGCAGGGAAGAGAGGAAAAAAGGGAGGGAGACGATGCAAGAGGCAGAGGGAGCTGAGGGAGAGTGAAGAGTGGAGAGGAGGGTAGAGAAAAGGAATTAATAATGAGCTTCACTTCTGTTTTTTCATGCTCATCCTTATGTAAAATACCCTGATAGGGAAATCAGAATGTGTTGTGTCATGTGTGATGCTATAAATATTGAGTTACAGGCAACGCTAATTGCTCATGTGGGAAGAAGCTTCGCCTCAGTCAGTGTGTGGCTGAAGGAAAGCAAGTTGCTCTTCTGTTCACTTGCAAACTTCAGATTTTTTTTTTAATTAAATCAGTTCCAGAGATGGGTTGAAATGTTGATTCAGTGATTAGAAAATAGTTTTTCATTGGATTCAACAAAAGCAACTCACCACAGGAAATTTTCCTCTTTCTGGTCTCACAAGTTTTTATTTGACTGAATAAATTGAACCTAACTTAATCGTACCCATAAGGCACGAGAATGTGTCCAGA
The DNA here is from genome assembly GCF_039877785.1 of Chaetodon trifascialis. Taxonomy (NCBI): domain Eukaryota; kingdom Metazoa; phylum Chordata; class Actinopteri; order Chaetodontiformes; family Chaetodontidae; genus Chaetodon; species Chaetodon trifascialis. The sequence goes on from NC_092063.1 coordinate 25,798,634, forward strand.
CATGGCATGTTTGTGTCAAAGTGGATGCGCTGGACATCCCTGGTTTGAATTAATATTTCCTGGGCTAATCTAAAAAAACAGACTGGTAATGATATTATTCATTATCAACAAATCCCATGAAAAGCAACCTGTCAAAGCCAACAATGAATTGTGTGATAAAGCTCCATTGCTGTCCCCCAACTATTAAAACCACATCAATGGGCCACACTGTTGCACTGGGTGCTATGTTCCTGCATTTCCATGAACACACACACTGTAGTTTATTTTGACTCAATCCCACACACACCGTGCTGCCCCAAATACTCACTAAAACACCAAATGCTTATTAGCCTACAGCTGAAAATAGTGTTCTACAAAGGCACTATTTACTCCTGTTGGAATAATGGTTGATAAAAACTACAGTGGCCAGTTATTTAAGACAATTACTAAGCCTTTTTTTTTTAAAGTAAAACTATGTATTTGTGAGCTTTTTTTTAAGATTTAAGTCTTGAGTAAGAGCCAGTGTAGGTGAGTGGAGCTGAGAGCCAGAGAGAAACCAGAAAGTACTGTGAGACAGATTAACTCATTGTTAGTCTTTTCATGCGGCTTCTTGACAACAAGAACAATATAGAATAAGGTCATCCTTTAACAGTTTGCTTTTGGATGGTAGTGACGTAATGATATCCAGTATAGTCAATATTAGACAAAAAATGTTGTAGGTTTCTTTTTTTCTTCTAAATACCATTATGCGCATGCTTAATTCTTAGTGGATGAAAGGAAAAACAACATTTTAGGAGATTGATTTTTGGAGCTTGCTGAAAACAGGTTTGATGGGATACAATGATGCATAATCTAAAACTTTGTTTTTGCACTTTATAAGTACTTTGTCCATTTTGCCCATTTTTTTAATTTTTTTTTTTTAAACTCAAAGCTGCTATAATCAGTGTTTTTACTGTATTCTGTTACCTTAACAAAGGAGGAAATATGTGAAAGGGGTCTCTTGTAGTGATGAACCCACAGAGAATGATTAAAAAAACTGGTGCTCCTTTGACATCTTAAGAGCATTTTGAGTATTTTAATTTGTGCCTGCCGCATCATTTGCAGACACAACAGGCTGCTCAAAAAAGTTCAAACACACACACTGCAGTATACCACCTACCCAGCACCAAACAGCAGACAGACACAGTTAGCGAGTAGCTGCTGAAGGTAGTGGAGCATTTAGCTGCTAAAGAGCCAGATGTGTCTCTCAGGAGTTGGTGGTGTAATTCTACACGATCTGAGTAGCACGTGTGAATGAGTCAGATTCTGACATCTGATGGATGGATAATCCTTACCCCAACCATTTCCCAACCAATGCCCGACCACAATACTCAGATCAGGCAATGACATGAGTGAACATTTGACTTTGTCAGGTGGCCAAAAAAACGCAACTCCAAGTGAAAGCTAATGCTGCTCAGTGTCTGCTAGATGTGCAAATAAGCCACTGTTTGGTAGTGTCAGCCATATTCAACTTATTAGGAAAAAACACGGGAGTGTTGTGTTTACAGCTTGTTGTGCTGTCAAATGTATTAAATTTGTACCAATTTTCTTGGGGATTTATTTAGATCAAGGCTGATGTATTAATGGTAGATTTCTAGCCACTGCAGCAAATGTACAAGTTTCACAACTGAATCCAGTCTCAGCAGGGCCTGTTTCTACTTCAGAAATAATTTGATGTAATGATAGTCAGTGAGATCAATAGAACAGTGGTAATGTTTTATCTCTTCCTTGCTCTCTCTTAGGTCCTGGTGGTGCAGCAGTAGCTACCTCTGAACTGGATCCACTTCCTCTCTCTGATTTATCAGCCGCCTTAGCCCCGCTCAGCACTCTCTCCATCCGTCCATCATCCCTTCATCCCTGTCTGTAAGTCCACCAGCCTGTTGTCTGCCTGTCCATGGACTGGCCGTGACCCTGGAGGGAGGGGGACAGAAACGGGGAAAGAGCAGAGTTGCAGAGGAGACAAAATAAAAGAAAGCTGGATTCATTCAGACATCACGCTTCTGAAGTGCTCCTCCTGCTTGCTGTCCTTGATCCCCCTCACCCTCCTCCTCCTCCTCCTATTATGGAGAATTAAAGGAGCAGTGGGAGGCTAGGCCAAGTTAGTGAGGAGAAAAAATACCTTATATATAAAATATATAAAGGGTTTAGGTGTGTGTTTATAATTGCTAATTTTTAAGTACGAAGAATCGAGATTCTGCCTGTTGAGCACATGAACAACCGTCCACCAACCAAGCGAAAGGGGAACTGAGTTGAGGACAGACCACAGAGAGAAAGGAGGACCAACACAGCAAACAATCCTTACTGACATGTCAACAACAGCCACAATGGGTGAAATGGCAAACAGCGCAGTGGAGTTTTATCCAAAAGGGACTCGAGGTGGGGGCGGAGGAGGAGGAAGAGCAGATGGCAGCCATGCTGGGGGAGACTTCAGGGTCACGGTGAAGGAGCTGAGGGAGCTGATGGAGCTCAGAGGGACCGACGCCCTGCAAAAGATCCAGGACAGCTATGGAGACACAGAGGGACTCTGCCAGAGACTACAGACCAGCCACACTGATGGTGAGCAGACATGGATGGATGAATAGTTTAACTGGTGAAAAAGTAAGAAGATTGGTGGATGGGTGGATTATCAATGGAGGAGTAGATGGGAAGATGGATGAATGGGTGAGAGTGCAGCTGTATAAATAGACTGATGTAGGAACGGTTGGGTGGATGAGTAGATACATGAATGGAAGAATAGATTGCTGGCTTGCTGGTTGGATGGACTGGTAGAGGATGAATGAAGATGGGTCAGGGGGGAGATGAATTTATACACTTAGCTGAGATGAATGACAGTTGTTGCAAACTGTGTCCAGATCATCTGTCTGTTTTCTGCATCATCGTCATCATTTGGCACTTCGCTCAAACAATTGAAACAGATTACATGTGGTCACCAGTCATTCTAGAACATCAAGTTTTGTCATAAGACTAACAGTCAACAAAATGTTTTGATCACAAAAATTCACTAAGACACCGCTCATTTTATTTCACTCATCCATTAATACACAAGTAGACTAAATTTAAAAAATGCAACATTTTCACTGCAGTGCAACACATCTCAGGTGGAAGAATGCTCATGGAATGTAATCCTGGCTATAGAAAGTAGTTGTTGCTGGAGCTGGATGTATGGAGAATATGGACGGGTGAATTGATTGATGAATGGATGACGGGATTACAGAGGATTTAACACGGACAGAGTAAATCAATAAATGATAAAGAACTGACTAAAATCTTAAATAGCACTCCTACTTATTGCAAACGCACTGTAATTCATGCACTGGACTGCAACTATTTGTATTATTCTTTCGGTTAATTATGTTAGGCCTGCAGCTAACAACTAGACAATTTTGCCACGGGGACTACCGCTGGACAATGCGAACAGCTGCTAAGGTTAAGCTAACATTAGCATGTGAAATGACACATTAAAAACATCTGAACCACCATTAGAATGCCTTTAACAATCATTTTAGCCAAGGTTAGCATGTTAGCATTAGCATGCTAATCATTAGCATGTCAAATAACACATTAAAAACATCTGAACCATCATTAGAATGCATTCAAGAATCATTTTAACATAGGTTAGCATGTTAGCATTAGCATGCTAATCATTAGCATATTAGCACAACAACCCGACATCAAAAGTCAAACCTCCACGCACCAACAAGTTCATAGGGCCTCATGTTAGCATTAGCATGTTAGCATTGTGGCTAATGCTAACAGGCCAACATTACTCATTACCTCACTAACATTTAAAACTCACCAGTAATAGGCTAGGCTGTGGCTCTTTATCAAGCCACTGCATAGCTGCAGCTGAAGCTACATATGTGTGTGTATGTGGGAGAGGAGTGCTCAGAGAAGTACTGAGGCTCAGAGGTTGCCACGGCAACTTGAGGTGGCCTGATCAATGATGTCACCCACTCAGACACAGGTGCAGACACACAAAAAGTGATTTTCTGCCTCTGCACTGGTCTGACATTTGGTCTTATGCTGACAAAACGGTAGCTCCTATCAGAAAACAACACAGACTGTCATCGTTATCAGGACTTCCTGAACGATTGGGTGT